>NC_086317.1:200090453-200390453 GCF_036172605.1 Pelobates fuscus | reverse complement strand
TAGGTTCTATTTCATCTAATCTTTCCAAATATGTAGATATATGGCTGCAAAATATAGTGAAAGATATGCCCTCATATTTGAAAGACACGACAGACATGATAAAAACTTTAAAAAATGTACAGTGGACAGAAGGGTATATCCTGGTTACTTCAGATGTATCCGCTTTATATACATCAATTCCTCACATTTTAGGCTGTGATACAGTACGCAAATGCTTAGAAAAATCGAAAACACTGTCTAATGAACATGTTGTTTTTATTGTAGATAGCATCAAGTGGATTTTAGAAAATAATTACTTTTTATTCAATTCAAAATTTTATTTGCAACTACAGGGTACGGCTATGGGGACCAGGTTCGCCCCTAGCTACGCAAATTTATTTATGTCAGGGTGGGAAGAAGAAGCCATCTACTCTCATGGATCGTGGGGGACGAACCTGGTCTCCTATAAGAGATATATCGACGACCTGTTTTTTATATGGAGAGGTTCCCAAAAAGATTTGGAAATTTTTTTAGAAGAAATAAATCAGAATTCCTGGGGCATACAACTAACTAGTAATTTTAGTACACGAAACATCAATTTTTTAGACCTGGAGATTTACGCTGAGGAAGGGGTTTTAAAAACAAAGAATTTTTTTAAAAAAGTAGATGCTAACAGCTACGTACTGTATAATAGTGGACACTACACCCCGTGGCTAAATAATATTCCCAAAGGGCAATTGCAACGGATACGAAGAAACTGCACAGATAAAAATATTTTTGAGGATCAAGCGAAAACTGTATTAAAGAAATTTTCCCAAAAAGAATACCCAAATGAATTATTATCCCAAGCCTATGAGGAGGTCAATAAATTAGATCAGGATGTTTTAATTCATAAAAATAGTAATAAAAAGAGTGGAGACAATACTCTCCAACCTCTAGTTTTAGATTTCAACAAAGACTCACAAAAACTCAAACGTATCGTAAATAAACACTGGCATCTATTAAGAAAGGATAAAGAACTAAATAATATTATCCCACAAAAACCGTTTATCACTTTTAGAGGGGCTACTAACTTAAAACAAATACTTACGTTCAACCACCCCAAAAGAGAAGTGCCAGAAACTTTTTTAAGTAATAATAAGAAAGGATTTTATTCATGCGGGACATGTGTGGGCTGTAAATGTAGTGCAAATAGGACCCTTAAAGGAATTAGTAAATTTAAAAGCAAACATTCTAAATACGAGTTTAATGTTAAGGATTTTATCACTTGTTTTAGCAAAAATATTATTTATTTGCTGATTTGCCCCTGCGGATTGCAGTATGTAGGGAGAACGATCCGTCCGCTACACAAAAGGATTTACGAACATGTTAACAACATACGCAAGGGATTTGAGCTACATAGTGTGTCCGCACATTTTAAAAAATATCACAATAAAGATCCGAGCGGACTAACCTTTGTAGGGATACAAGAAGTAAAAAAATCCTGGCGAGGAGGTGACCATATACAGCATATAGGTAGAGAGGAAATGAAATGGGTCCATAAATTGGAAACCCTGGAACCAATGGGTCTCAACATTGAATTTGATCTTTTTAATTTTTTATAAAAAAATTTTTTTTTATAAAAGTTTTTTATGATGTTTCTGAACTTTAAAATTACCTGTACTTCTTTTGTCTACTATATTTTTAATCTTTTTTACTTTATTAGTAGGATGTGGGACATTACAATATAGCTGCTACTACATCTGGTATGACATTTTCTATCTAATGGTATTATATATAAAATAACAATATATGTAGTTATTTTTCATTTACTTGTATTAAGCTTATGTTTATAATTCTCTTGCATATTAAAATGTTTTAAATTTCCTATATAGGCAAGTGTGAAAGTGCTAGTATTACTAGCTTGTATATTTCTTCATTTTCTAAACTTAAAAGTGCCGTTTAGGCGATATGCCCAAAACAATAGAGACTGGACGTTTTTATTATGGAGTCATCAGGTGACCCAGAACCAATAGACTTTCCCCTGAAGAAATCCACGCCCAGAAAGATCGTCATATAACCAACAGGACAGCAGGATCCAACATGTGATCTGAGGAAGCCAATCTGGCGAAACGCGTCATCACGCACGACGTCACCACGTGATCGCTCCGGAACCCGGAAGTATTGACTCGAGGTGGTAATATCTATCAACCGGCGGATACAAACAGCACATATCGTGACCGCTGGATGAGGAGAATCATTTGGACTGGTGACTTAGAAGCAAGTTTTATACATTTTATCACTTTGTGTGAATTACCTTTTAATATTCTTTTCAAATAAAGTGCTTCAGAAGGATCTGTCTGCTGTCCTGAATACTAAAGGTCTCTGAGTCCTGAGATAAGAGGACTTCTGCCATCATAGTTAGAGCAGACTTTTACTGCTCTACTTTTGTAAGTGTGAATATTTCCCCTTACATATACTTTGAGTTTTAAAGACATATTACCCTATGATCTCTGTCTTTTTGTGTTTGTTTTACATATTTGCATAGCCCTGAGGGGTGATCCACGCCAGTGGCGTTAAAATTGTGAGTGTGGATTTGCTACCCCATTTTAATTTTTTTTTTCACGTGTTGCACATTGCACATGCACTTTCAACAACAATATTGAGAATTACTATTGTATTGTACACTATTAAGTTATTTAAAGTCATAGCGCACCTTATTTTTTGCAATTGTATAGTGGTGTTTTTCTGAGCTATTTTACACGTTAAGGTGCAGCTTGTTTTAAGATTGTTTCACTTGGAATAAATAAATAATTATATTCACTATCACTAAATATATAGCGCCTACTATTTGCCTGTAGATATTTCTTTTATACTGTGCGAGCTGTGCGGCCGCACAGGGCGCCATGCCAACAGGGGCGCCGGGCAACCGACACAGCTCGCACAACCAGGTCCTGCCCTACCTCAGGGCGCCCTGGTGGGTGAAAGATTGCGCCCTGGCCGGCCCTTACAGAGTGCGCTCTGCTTTGGTATTGGCTGGTGAGGTTATTGAGGACCTCTCTCATCGGCCCGTTGGTTGGATGATGGGAGCGAGCAGTGAGCGCTTTGATTCTGCCCTCCTCTCGCGAGCTCGGCATTTGGAGTGTTGCCGCCAGGGCCGTCTTTAACATTGATTGGACCCTGGGCATGCATTTGCTTGGGCCCCCTGGATCCTGCCCTCCTGCCCCCCCCCCTTTCCTGCCCCCCCCCCCCCCCCCGGAATGTATTTGTGTGCAATATTAGATGGGATGTATCATACATCCCATCTAATATTGCACACAAATACATTCCGGGGGGGGGGGGGGCAGGAAAGGGGGGGGGGGGGGCAGGAGGGCAGGATCCAGGGGGCCAAATGCATGCCCAGGGTCCAATCAATGTTAAAGACGGCCCTGCACACACTACATCCCTATCCCACACCACACTATTTTCCCTACACACACTGCATCCCTATTCCACACACAACATAATGTCATGGCAACTTCAGGGAGACAGGACACTCTTGTTAGAAATTAGTTTTTACTCCTAATGCAAATCTATACATGAGGTAGGAATTCTTCTAGTGTGTGTGTATATATATGTATATATGTGTATATATATATATATATATATATATATATATATATATATATATATATTTCTGCTCTTTAACCCCTTAAGGACCAAACTTCTGGAATAAAAGGAAATCATGACATGTCACACATGTCATGTGTCCTTAACCCCTTAAGGACCAAACTTCTGGAATAAAAGGGAATCATGACGTGCCACACACGTCATGTGTCCTTAAGGGGTTAAGGGGTTAAAAATACCAGTAATTGTGTGTACCATAGTAAGTAGAATTTAACATGATTTCTGAGAGTAATATTTAAATATACATGTATATTAATATGGGTGTATTATTATTATTATATGTGTTATTACGCCTATAACATTTACAAATGTATTAATATACGTGTATATGCCCAGAAATCACATTAATACGTAACACCTATGTAATGGAGGCTTAGCACTTTTTACAAGATGGACGAGGGGATGTGACCATGGAGGGGCGCTGTGAATATTTTTTGCACAGGGCGCCTAAAGGCTTAAGGCCGGCCCTGTGTGCAAGCTGAGTGTGTGTGTGTGTGTGTGTGTGTGTATCTGAAAGTGTGTGTGTGTCTGGAAGTGAGTGTGTGTGTCTGAAAGTAAGTGTGTCTGTCAGTAAGTGTGTGTGTGTGTGTGTGTCTGGAAGTGACTGTGTGTCTGCCTGTCAGTGTTTGTGTGTGTGTATGTGTCTGCCTGTCAGTGAGTGTTTGTCTTTCAGGGTTTGTGTGTGTGTGTGTGTTATTGAGAGTGAGTGTCAGTGTGTCTGTCAGCAGGCCAGCCTTTGAGGTGTGCAAGCTGTGGGGTCACGTAGGGTGCCATGACAACAGAGGCGCCCGGTGGCCAACACAGCTCACACGTTTAGGACACCAGCACATTGAAGGGACACTCCAGGCACCCAGACCCATTCTGCCCATTGGAGTGGTCTGGGTGCCAACTCCCACTACCCTTAACCCTGCAACTGTAAATATTGCAGTTTTCATAAACTGCAATAAGTACATTGCAGGTTTAACTCCTCCTCTAGTGGCTGTCTACTAGAGGAGGAGTTCTACGTCCTGCTTTATAGCACATGTTTTCTGTGCTATAGCGTCGCTGGACGTCCTCACGCTATGTGAGGACCTCCAGCGTGGCAAAAATCCCCATAGGAAAGCAATCAAAGTATTTTAAATGCTTTTCTATGGAGAGGTCTCCCCCGCCGGGGGCCGCGCATGCGCATCCGATCTCTCATGCCGGATGACGTCACAGGGGGAGGAGCGTGTGCGGACCCTAAACCAGCGCAGAGGGACATTGGTGCTGGTCTCAGGTATGTCACTGAAGGGGTTCTAACCCCTTCAGCAACATGGGATGGGGGTGGGAGGGAAAGGGGACCTGCAGTGCCAGGAAGCCGATTTGTTTTCCTGACACTGGAGTGTCCCTTTAATTTAAATGATTCCCTAGTGGTCCATTGGTGCACACCAGCAGTTGGTGCCTTAGATCATATCCTCTCCCTCGTGGTTCCGGTGCTCAGTTAGTGAGTCAGAGCACAGGCTCAGAGATTCTCAGCCTGTGCTCTAACAACATTGAAAGTCAGAGCCGCAAAGGAGTGGGTATGGAAAAGAGCTACTGATTAGCATAACATCAATATCCGTTATAAAACCAGGAAAAGGTGGGCATGGATGGTGAGCTGATTCGGGGGTGCAATGGGCCACTTGACTGGATTTGCCCCCCAGGCCTGAGGCTGCCAGCCCTCCCCTGCAGGCTTATGCAATGTATGATTATATCTGACAAATTTCAATAAAAAAAAAAAAAAGTAAAATCAAGCCTTATATTTGACCCTGTAACTTTCACAAACACTATAAAACGTCTACATGTGGGGTACTGTTATACTCAGGAGACTTCGCTGAACACAAATATTAGTGTATCAGAACAGTAAAATATATCACAGCAATAATATCCTCAGTGAAAGAGCTGTTTGTGTGTGAAAAATGCAAAAAACTTCACTTTCACTGACAATATCATCGCTGTGATAGGTTTTACTGTTTTGAAACACTAATATTTGTGTTCAGCGAAGTCTCCTGAGTAAAACAGTACCCCCATGTACAGGATTTAGGGTGTCATAGAAAGTTACAGGGTTAAACACAGTGCTAGCAAATTAAATTATCTGGACTTTCGGCCTGGGTTGGCAGGCAGGTCCCTCGAATTGCAATCATTAAAATTACTTAATTAGGTAAAAATATTACATAAATATGCACGTATAATTTTAATATATATACATATTTATATATTTGACGTCTACGTGTATATTTATGAAATTATTTATGTAATTATGTATGTGGACATGTATATTTCGTATTATTTTTATTTATTTATACATAGATATATATATCATTACATTCTAAGTGTATTTTGATATAATTATATATATATATCAATATCAAAATACTGTTAGAATAAAATTGCATATATATATATAATTTTTTTTAATTATTAAAAATTATTTTTATTTTTTGTTATTTATTTTTATTAACATATTATTTGTATTTTATAATAATATATATATACCATATATATAGTTATTATATATATTGTATATATTCGTGTGTAATTTAAATATAAGTGTATTTTTATATTAATATACGTATATATAAATATAAAAATACACTTAGTATGACATTATATATATGATATACATACATATATTATATATGTATATATAGATATAATACATGTATATATATCATATATATATATATACAGATTATATTTTTTTTTACACTGATTGTTTTTTTTTTTTACTTTATTTTTTTGATTTTTCACTTGCAGGGAGACTGCCTGTCAGCACAGACAGTCCCCCTGCAGGCAGACACATGGACCCCTATTGCGGTCATGTGATCGAGTGATCACATGGCCGTGGGGTCCTGATCTGCCGAGGGGGGACTGCCCGGGCAGACAGGCAGTCCCCCTGGACCGGGAGGAGAGCTGATCGCCACCGTGGGACCGACGGCGATCAGGTAAGGTAAGTTGCCCAAGACCGTTATGACGGTTCAGGACCGTCAGCGGTCCTTAAGGGGTTAAAAAAAAAACTAATAAAATCTGTCAACATTGAAGTTGCTGTTTAGTAGATAGGAGAGTGCGCTGGATCTTGTGTATTGTTTATTGTATAATATGGCCCCCAGCAGCACCCCATTTAAGCATGTTCAGGTGAGTGCAACCATCCCCCATGTTTCATATATATATATATATATATTTGGGAGTCTAGCCAACTCCTTGGTTTTGCACCCCTCCCTGTTACAGGTGCCTCATCTCAGGTCCCTATTTAGCCTTGTACTGCAGAGAGCCTCAGATGGAATTTTTTCCCAAGTAAGTGGGTTAATCTCATAAGAGCAGACATTAGACTGTGAGCAGGGGCGGACTGAGAACCCTCAGGGCCCCCGGGCAAAATAAATCAAGGGCCCCCTTACAGGCCCCACCCATACTCCGCAGCAAGCGCCACCCATGTCCCGCCTCCATGCACCGCCTCCAGCCACACCCTACACAATCTTTAGACACAAGGAACAAAAGTGCAATAATCCCTTCAAGGCCCCAGTAGAGACTACAATTGAGGGCTAATGGGCCATGGAGGGGGGTCTTTCTAGCAGAGGCTATCTCAGTGTCCTTTAGAGAGTGTGTTAGAAAGAATCCCCTCCAGGCCCTATTAGAGACTACAATGGAGTCTAATAGGCTTGGAAGGGGGTCTTTCTAACAGAGGCCATCTCAGTGTCCCTGCTGGAAACAGTCGCCTCCAGGCCCCAGTAGAGACTACAATTGAGGGCTAATGGGCCATGGAGGGGGGGGGGAGCATTCTAGCAGAGGCTATCTCAGTGTCCTTTAGAGAGTGTGTTAAAAAGAATTTCCTCCAGGTCCCATTAGAGACTACAATGGAGTCTAATGGGGCCTGGAGGGGGGTCTCTCCAACACTCTGGTTCCTATTCACAATATAGCAACACAACATAGCTGATACCTAGGCCAAGTTGGCTCCTCTTACCTTAATTACCGTATTTTTCGCTCCATAAGACGCACTTTTTTCCCCTCAAAAGTGAGGGGAAATGTCTGTGCGTCTTATGGAGCGAATATGAAGTTTTACTTACCTGTCTTGTAGCGTTTCTCGGCAGCACAGGGCGCACCGCGGTACTGGAACTTGAATTTCATGTTCCGGTTTCCGGCGGGACTGAAAGGAAGTGCGCACACTGAGCTGAGTGCGCACTTCCTTTCAGTCCCGCCAGAAACCGGAACATGAAATTCAAGTTCCAGTACCGCGGTGCGCCCTGTGCTGCCGAGAAACGCTACAAGACAGGTAAGTAATTATGGGACAAGGGGAGGGGGACAGTATGGGAGAGAAGAGAAGACTATGGGGAGGGGAGGGGAGGGATGAAGACTATGGGGAGGGGAGGGATGAAGACTATGGGGAGGGGAGGGATGAAGACTATGGGGAGGGGAGGGATGAAGACTATGGGGAGGGGAGGGGAGGGATGAAGACTATGGGGAGGGGAGGGATGAAGACTATGGGGAGGGGAGGGGGGATGAAGACTATGGGGAGGGGAGGGATGAAGACTATGGGGAGGGGAGGGGGGATGAAGACTATGGGGAGGGGAGGGGGGATGAAGACTATGGGGAGGGGAGGGGAGGGGGGATGAAGACTATGGGGAGGGGAGGGGAGGGGGGATGAAGACTATGGGGAGGGGAGGGGAGGATGAAGACTATGGGGAGGGGAGGGGAGGGGAGGATGAAGACTATGGGGAGGGGAGGGGGGATGAAGACTATGGGGAGGGGAGGGGAGGGGGGATGAAGACTATGGGGAGGGGAGGGGGGATGAAGACTATGGGGAGGGGAGGGGGGATGAAGACTATGGGGAGGGGAGGGGAGGGGGGATGAAGACTATGGGGAGGGGAGGGGAGGGGAGGGGGGATGAAGACTATGGGGAGGGGAGGGGGGATATAGACTATGGGGAGGGGGGATGAAGACTATGGGGAGGGGGTGGGAGAAGACTATAGGGAGGGGGTGGGAGAAGACTATGGGGAGGGGGTGGGAGAAGACTATGGGAGGGGGGACACTATGGGACAGGGGAGAAAAAAAATATTCTGAACAAACTGTCCCATAGTAAGAAACACTATGGGACAGTTTGTTCAGAATATATTGTTTTCTGGGTTTCTTCCTCTAAAAACTAGGTGCGTCTTATGGTGAGGTGCGTCTTATGGAGCGAAAAATACGGTACTGTTGCTGGCTGGCAGTCTGTGGGCTTGCTGGAAGGCTGTGGGCTTACTGGCTGCGGCTGGCAGGCTGTGGGCTTGCTGGCAGGCTGTGGGCTTGCTGGCTACTGCCGGCAGGCTGTGGGCTTGCTGGCTGCGGCTGGCAGGCTGTGGGCTTGCTGGAAGGCTGTGGGCTTACTGGCTGCGGCTGGCAGGCTGTGGGCTTGCTGGCAGGCTGTGGGCTTGCTGGCTACTGCCGGCAGGCTGTGGGCTTGCTGGCTGCGGCTGGCAGGCTGTGGGCTTGCTGGCTGCGGCTGGCAGGCTGTGGCTTGCTGGCTGTGGCTTGCTGGCTGGCAGGCTGTGGCTTGCTGGCTGCGGTTGGCAGGCTGTGGGTTTGCTGGCTTTAAGCCTAACTGGTGGCCTGCAGGCTGGCTGGCTGGCTGTCTACTGGCCAGCCTGTGGGCTGGCTGGCCTGTGGGTTGGCTGGCTTGCTGGCTACTGGGGCACTCGTAGATTATTCAAAGAAATAATCCATGCACAATAACCACTACTACTCTGTGTAGTCGTTATGGTGCCAGGAGGGCCGGGCCCCCCTCCCAGAGTAAGTAGTCAAACCGTTTAAGAACAGTTTGACAACTTACCTGGGGTCTGCTGGGATATGAGGCTGTAGTATGGTATAGGAGCAGTGGTGCAATGTGTAAGGGGTGCAGTGTGTGTGAAAGGTTCAGTGTGTGTGAGGGGGTGTAGTGTGTGAATGTGTAGGGTGTGTGGGGCAATGTGTGTACGAGGGGGCTGTGTATGTGTGTGGCAATGTTAGTATGGGGGGCTGTGTGTGTATGGGTGGGCAGTGTATGTGTGTGTGTGTGAGGCAATGTGTGTAAATGTGTATGGTGTGTGTGGGGGCAGTGTGTGTGTATGGGGGGCAGTGTGTGAATGTGTATGGTGTGTGGGGGCAGTGTGTTTATGGGGCTAAAGTTCACTCTCACCACTGCGACCACCAGGAATCCCTGGTGGTCACAGTGTTGAGAATGAACTCCAGCCCGTAGCTCCAGGGCTAGAGTTTACTCTCGCAAGAGCCGTAACGTTGCCGTGGTAACCGCGGCAACGATCTGTGCTCGCGCAAGAAGGACCCAGAGGAGCTGCAGGCTGAGCTCCCGGGTCCTCTCTTCCTCCCTCCCCTGCCGGCTGCCCGCACGGTGCCTGCGGACAGGGGAGGGGGCAATTGCCCTCCTCTTACTCCCCCCTCCCCCCTTCTTACTCCCACTCTCTTCTTACCCCCCTTCTTACTCTCCCCCTCTTCTTACTCTCCCCCTCTCCTTACTCCCCCCTCCCCCTCTTCTTACTCCCACCTCTTCTTACCCCCTCCCCCCTCTTCTTACCCCCTCCCCGCTCTTCTTACCCCCCTCCCCCCTCTTCTTACTCCCCCTTCCTCTTTTTACTCCCCCCTCCCCTCTTCTTACCCCCTTTACTCCCCCCCTCTCTTCTTACTCTCCCCTCTTCTTACTCCCCCCTTCCTCTTTTACTCCCCCCTCCCCCTCTTCTTACCCCCTTCTTACTCCCCCCTCCCTTCTTACCCCCTCTCTCTCTTCTTACCCCCTCCCTCCTCTTACCCCCTCCCTCTCTCTTCTTACCCCCTCCCTCTCTCTTCTTACCCCCCTCCCTCTCTCTTCTTACCCCCTCTCTTCTTACCCCCCTCCCTCTCTCTTTTTACCCCCCTACTCCCCTCTCTCTTTTTACCCCCTCTCTCTTTTAACCCCCTCTCCCTCTCTCTTTTAACCCCCCTCCCTCTCTCTTTTAACCCATCTCTTTTAACAACCCCCTTCTCTCTTTTAACCCCCCCTCCCTCTCTCTTTTAACCCCCCCCTCCCTCTCTCTTTTAACCCCCCCTCCCTCTTTTTTTTTTTGTCAATCATTATTTTATTCAAGGCATATGCAAAAGGGTACAGAAGAGAAAGCTTGGGAAACGTACCAGCAAATTACATCACAGGGTGGTTACATCAGTGTGGTCATAACAGTACTGTTTCAAAATAATGATGCCTCTTTTTTTTTTTTTTTTTTTTTGTAAAACAAAGAAAAGAAAAGCAAGGAATTGTGAAATATTATCAATATAAATGCTTCAAGTGAACAGTAATACTATTAAACTATAAAGATTCTTTCAACCGTGTGCATAAACCTGTGGGTAATTAGCAGGCTAAATATAGCGTGGGAACAGAGGGGGGCGGCAATGTCTTGGGGGGTATTCAGTATCAATTCCTTTCCCCTGCTATATAGGGTGCTTAGTAGCTTCGGCTGTGCTGGGTTGATTTCGTAAACTAAGGGCCGTCTATTAGGTCAGCGGTGTGGTACTATGTTGGTAAACATGCGTATCAAGTCTTAGTGCCCTATAGTGCGTCATGTGGGGTTATCTCAATGGTTAGTCTCTCCTCTAAGTTCGAGTCTTGCGACTCCGTCCCATTAGTTGTCCTGGTGTCCAGCGTTATCGCCCCCTAAGGGTCAGCGCCTGTTCCGTTCGGGGTAAGTCTTTAGTCATCAAGCGTCCCTGGTACCCTAGGGGTCAGGGAGAAGGGGTATTCAGAAGGGGTTGGGTAGGGGGGGGAGGGGGGAGGAGGTGGGTGGGAGTCCCGGACGGGACCACTCCGGCACCCGGGGCCATGCCACAGGCACTTCCCGCGAATGGACATCCAACGTGTCGTTGTCGGTCGCTACTCGGCCAATATCAAGCATCTAGCCCTGGGGAGCCAACTATGCCGATCTATTAGAGATGTATGATTTCCAGGGATACCATTTTAGGGCACATTTGTCAGAGCGCTCCTGCAGGGAGGCGGTCATAATTTCCATATCATAGATGTTTTCTACCTTGTCAACCCATTGTGTGAATGTGGGCACTGTGGTGCGTTTCCAGTGTAGTGGTATGAGGGCTTTCGCTGCAGTGAGTAAGTGTATGGTGAGGGAGTTTTTGTATGTTCGCATGGGTATTGGCGTGTGGTGTAGTAGCATCGTCAGGGGTAGGAGGGGGAGGTCCGAACCTGTAATCTCTCTGATCTTTGTATTGATCATTTGCCAAAATGGTGTGATGCGTGGGCACGTCCACCATATGTGTATGTTCGTGCCGGGTCCGGACCCGCATCTCCAGCAGTCTCCTGTGGTCGTTACTTGCATACGTTTGAGGGTCTCCGGCGTCTGATACCATTGCGTCAGGAGTTTATAGCTGGTTTCTTGGAACTTTGAGCTTATTGAGCATTTGTGTGTGAGGAGGAAGATTTTCCCCCATTCCTGATCTGTTAGTTGGATCCCCGTCTCTTTTTCCCATTTACCGGTGAAGCCTAGCGGGCTGCCTCCCATCGATGTCAAGAGGATTTCATACATGTGGGAGACACCGTGTTCTATGTGTCTTCTGTCAGTGCACAGTTGCTCGAAGTCCGTGAGCTGCCTATGGAGGTGGGCTCTACCCGCTATTTGTGCGTGGTATGCCTTTACCTGGTGGTGGTGGAATGTTTCTAGTTGAGTGGGGGGCCCTTCCATCAAGTCTGCCAGCCGCCTGACCTCGCCCCCCGAGATCCATTGATGTAGGTAGATCCAGTCTGCCTCTTGGATGCGTTTGAGGGCGGCCGGGGGGAGGCCTCCTGCGAGGTCCGGGTTGTAAGTAATGGGGGTAAGAGGGTTCGGGGAGGTAGTCAGGCGGCGGGTGAATCGGAGGCCGCACCACACTCTGAGCGTGGCATCGATGATTGGATTGTCCGTCTGCAGGTCCCTGAAGGTGAGCCGTCCCAGCCAGAGTTTGGATGGGATGGTGCCCAGGGACTGTCTTTTCTCCATCTGTATCCACCGCTTGGGGCTGGGGTGGGCGTGCCAGTCTACTATTCTGTGTAGGTGTGTGGCCTGGTAGTAGGTCTGTAGGGATGGGAGTCCCACACCCCCGGCAGCTTTGGGGCGTTCCAGGGTGGTCCTGCGAATGCGGGTCGGTTTCTGGTTCCATACGAAGCGTCTGATGGCCGTCGTCGCCGATTTGAAGAATGCCTGTGGGATCCTCGTGGGTAGGGTTGCGAACAGGTAGAGGATGCGGGGCAAGATGTTCATTTTGACAGCACTTATGCGGCCGAACCAGGTAATGTATTGTCCCGTCCACTTCGTCAGGTCTTTCTGTATGGTCGAGAGGATGGGAAGGAAGTTCAATTGGTAAAGCTGAGTCAAGTCGCTCGGCAACCAGGTGCCCAGATAGCGAAGTTTGGTAGTGTTCCAAGAGAAACGGAATTGGGAGCTAAGGTGTTTGGCGAGGTCCTCGTTCCGTGTTATGGGCATGGCTTCGGACTTATCTATGTTCAATTTCAGATTGGACAGTCGTCCGTAGACCTCGAATGCCTGCAAGAGGTTAGGGACCGAAATCAACGGTTGTTCTAGGAATAAGAGCATGTCGTCGGCATACGCCGCCATACGATGCTCCTCTCCTCCCACCCTCACCCCCCTGATGCCCCCATCTCGTCTCACCGCCTCCAAGAAGGGTTCCAGGGTGAGGGCAAACAAGAGGGGCGAAAGCGGGCATCCCTGACGAGTGCCGTTGCATATTGGGAAGGCGTTCGTCAGGGCTCCGTTGACCCTGATCCTGGCTGTCGACACGGTGTATAGCGCAGCTATCCATGAGCGCATGTGTGGTCCGAAGCCCATGTGTCGCAGTGTTTCGGCCATGAACATCCAGTCCACTCGATCAAACGCCTTTTCGGCATCAGTCGACACAAGTACGGTGTCACGGTTGGATGATCTGGCTGTATGGATAACGCTGAGTGCACGTATCGTATCATCCCTGGCTTCCCTACCCGGGATAAATCCCACTTGGTCCGGGTGGACAAGATCTGGTAGTATATGGGTCAGTCTGAGGGATAGTGCTTTGGTGTATAGCTTCAAGTCTGCGTTCAGTAAGGAGATGGGTCTGTAGTTCGCACAGACGGTCGGGTCCTTGCCCTCTTTGGGGATGACCGTGACAGTCGCCGCCAATGTATCCACGGGAAAGCGTCCTCCGTCCCGCAGGGAGTTGAGTCCCGCCAGTAGTTTTGGCATAAGCGTGTCTCGAAACGTGCGAAGATATGCTAGCGGTAGTCCATCTGGTCCCGGTGCTCGGTGTGGCTTAGAGTTCTTTAGTGCCAAGGCCAGCTCTTCGAGCGTTAGGGGGCTCTCCAGGTCTTCTGCGTGTTCCGTTGACAATTTGCGTGTGACGTGTTGTGACAAGTAGTCCGTGATCCTCCGGCGTTGGGACACGTCTCTTGTGGCTTGTGTGGCCTGTTTCTGATTATAGAGATCCGTGTAGTACGCCTCAAATGCTGCCATAATCCCCTTGGGCATATTAGTGTGGTGGCCGGCTCGCGTCTTTGAACGAAGCATTGTCGCCAGGAGTTTACCACTCTTGTTGGAATGTTCGTAGAAGAACCTCGTGGATTTGCGCAGCAATTGCAGGTGGCCTTGAGCCAGGTGTTCCCTGAGTTCCCTCCGAGTCTCTGTCAGTTGAAGATAGGTGTTGTCGTCCAGTGTCTGTTTGTGGGAACTCTCCAAGTCCGCAATCCTCCTCGTCAGGTCCAGAATGTGTCGGGACTTCTCTTTCTTGCGTTGCGTACACACAGATATAAAGTGCCCACGCATCACACACTTATGAGCTTCCCATAAAGTCAAGGGGGGCATGTCGGGAGTCTCGTTTGTTTCAAAATACTGGGTGATAGTGCGCTGTGCTGCGGTGCGGGCTACAGGGTCAGTCAGTAAGGATTCATTGCGTTTCCACTGGCGCTCTACTGGTTTATATAGGGGGGAGTTTATCTGTATTGATGTCGGGGCGTGATCTGACTGGCGGACAATCCCTATGTGTGCGTCTCGGAGGAGCGTCAGGTGCTCCTGTGGCATGAAGATATAATCTATGCGACTGTATCGTTTGTGTACCGACGAGTAGCAAGTAAAGTCCCTGTCGTCTGGGTGGGCCGTCCTCCAGCAGTCCACCAATCCCGCCTTATGTAGGGCCTTCCTGGCGGTGAGTAGGCAGTGTGGTGGGATTGTGCAGGTCCCTTTCGAGGTGTCTATGTGTGGGTCTAATGGTAGGTTTAGATCCCCTGCCAGGATCAGGAGGCCGTCCCTGAAGCGTTCCAGTTTGGACAGTGTTTTGGCTAGGAACGTGTGCTGCGCTCGGTTTGGGCTGTATATGCAAGCGAATGTGTATGTGTGGTCAGCTATGGAGCCTTTGATGAAAATGTACCTCCCGTTTGGATCAGCAAGTGTTTCTATGTGTTGGTATGGGATCGAGTGTGCAACTAATATCGCCACCCCTGTTTTCTTAGCATCTGGGTGGTTCGCAAAGAACCCCTGAGGGAAACGGCTGTTCCCTAGTTTCGGTTGTGTTCGGCTTACGAAGTGCGTCTCCTGCAAGAATGCTACTGACACTCTCTCGGCCCACAGTAAACGCAGCAGTTGGGCGCGTTTTTCAGGGGAATTCAGGCCGCGGGTGTTGTTTGACCAAAACTTTAGCTGAGCTGGGCGCACCCACTACATGGCCACGCGAGCCGGGGATCCCCCCGGGACCCGGAGTGAATTAAGAGGGAGGGATAGGTCAAGAGCGATAGGGCAGGGGGGCAGGAAAGAGAGAAGAGGGGGTGGGTATGAGGGGTAAGTGCAACTTCGAACCTCGGTCGGGGAGAGTCGTCGGTGGGTACTATCCCGTAGTCCCTCCGAACACCGACCGGTATATACAGTACAGGTTCGTTGCTTGAGGTGCGAGGGAGGCAACCGATGTCGTCAGTCGTTCGCTTGTCTTAAGTCCGTCAGCAAGTGTCTCTCAGGGCTCCCAACCCGCTGGTGGTGGAAACTTGCGGTCCTAGGTAACCGCCTAAGGTAGTATCATGTGAGGGTGGACCGTAGGTCCATGTGGATGGAGAGCGTCATGAGATAAGTCCGGAGGGGCTTCACCCTATCCGGCGTCCATCTAACTATGTCCGGGGTCCCCGTCAGTCTATACTCAGAGAGCGTGTCCGCGTGTCAGGGCGTCGTCTACCGAGGGTGGGACCGTGAGCGTGCTATCCAGGTCTACCCAGGTCCCCGGGTCAGTTAGTTACGCCCGTGGGCCCCGACTGTATAGTCGTACCATACACAGAAGAGTACATACTGTAACCCATAACAATAAGCAAAAGTTAATAAACACTGTAACTTGTGAACATGTAAAGTATCTTCAACATTCCCCAAACCCGATTACCCGGGGTGCTCGGCTGCCGGACCCCGTCCCCGGGCCCTGCCCCTGCTCACAACTCGGCCAGCGAGGAGGGGGCCCACGAAGCTCCGGGGGTGCGGCGGGCGTGCCCCCACGACCTGCCAATCCCATCCTCCCGCTCAACCCAAGTGCTCAGGGGACCCCCGATAACAGATCAATGGCCAGCCTAGTTACAGGAGCCCAGGGGATCCCAGGCCCCGCTTGGTATAAGTGTTCATGTCTCGGCTGTATTAGCTAGCAGCTTCAAAGTCCCTATGGCGGGGAGTCCCGGGACGAACCCTTGACTTTGACAAGTGTGTGGCATGGTGGGGACCAGCGACCTCGGAGGGGATTCCCCACCCCATCCCCAAGCCCCGCCACCCAAATTCGTAAAGTGCCCCCCATAAATGTTGTTGCCGGGGGTGAAAGCCAGAGTCCCGCATCCACAGTGGGCCCACCATCCCCAGGTCCCTTCCCCCACCCAAGCGGGCGTAGTTCCCGGGCTAAAATTCAAGCAAGGTGTGCGGGGGGGGGGGGGTGCAGTACATACCAGATTGGGCCGTTCTTACCACTTGGGAGCCCCCGGTTCCCCCCGTAGGCGAGGTGGGCAGTTGTCAGTTGTCGCGTGGGCCCAGTGTCCATGCAACCGCTGTCCGGGGTCGTAGCTTGGGGTATATTCGCTTATTCTTCGGGGCCCACTGGTCCGCCGCGCCTCTGGCTCGGGCCCGGGGTGTTGTCTGTGAGGTTCTCAGCTGGGACAGTGGGGCCGGTGGGTCTGGCTGGAGGGCAATCCAGGATCCAGTTTGAGATTGTCATGGGAGGGAGGCCCATGGCTCGCAGGAAACGGGGGAGATCATTAGGCCATCTCAGCACGTGCCACTGGTTGTCCGTTCTAGCTTGCAGGCTAAACGGGAACCCCCATTTGTAAGGGATCCGTTTCTCTCGCATGAGGTTGGTAAGAGGTTTCAAGGCCCTCCGAGCATCTAGTGTAAGTGTAGACAAGTCCTGGTACAGGGAAATCTGGGCGTCATTATATCTGATGGTGCGTTGCGTTCTGGCTGCCCTCATAATGGACTCTTTCAGCTGGAACGACTGTAAGCAGCATATCAAGTCCCTTGGTAGGCCGTCCCTGCGCGGGGACCGTAGCGCCCTGTGTGCTCTCTCCTCTTTCGTGATAGAAGAGAACAGTACAATTCCAAACATACTCCTGGGGGGAACTACTCATACAATACCACCAGAATGGATGAGAGTATCAGCGGGACCGACAAAGCTAGAGAACTAGGGGCCAAACCCAAACAGGTATCCCCTAAGAAGAATAAGTTCGCTAGTACCACATCTGAGGATTTTTTGGAGTTAGCCCCCCCACGGAGTATGGAAGAGAGAAATTTTCCCCTCTTCCGAAATCTGTCCAGCAAAAGGAGGGGGGCACCCATAGAGGAACAAGAGGAGGTGGAAAACAGTCCGGCCAAACTGAGATGTCTTCAATGAGAGGTCTATTCAATTTATCATCTTATACCCTGGATGAGGGAGAAATCTCCCTACTAAATAAGGGATTAAAATATGCTCCAGATAGACTACCCAACATAATCGATTTGTTTAAAGACCTCAATCATTTTGTCAGGAAACTCACGGTGGTACGATCCTTTAACCTTAGGGGATCAAAAGGTTTTGAAGATTGTCCTAAATTTCTAAATACTCCGCAAGACAAAATCATTTTTTATAATTTGATCTCCCTTCTGGAGGAACAAGATGTCCCAGATCCCAAGGAAGATTTGCTAAGCATTCTGGATTCGAATATTCCGTCTGGATTAAAACCACCTTCTGTGTTCTATCCTCAGGCGGATAAAGGCCCTTATATCCAAATGTTCTATGAGTTGGTCCTAAAAGAACTGAGAGTCCTCTGCAATGATCTCAAAAAGAAAAAAAGAAAAAGTCTGTAACAACTTGGAGAAAATTGAGCTAACAGCAATGTCCTCCTTGAAAAACAACGATAAATTGATCATTAAAGGAGCGGATAAAGGAGGGGGTATCGTCCTGCTGGATAAAGTGGACTATCTAGAGGAAGCACACCGAATTTTGGATAATGTGGATTACTATAAGGTTTTAACCGGTGATCCTACTTCATCTTACAAAAAAGAGTTGAGAGAACTTATAGAACAGGCTCATCTGAATGGAGCGATTGACAAAAGAGAAAGGAGTTTTTTCATCTCAGCCAAAGGGGAGATTCCTATTTTTTACTACCTCCCCAAGGTGCATAAATCCCTCACTAATCCACCGGGGCGCCCCATAATATCGGGTTTGGGCTCATTGATATCACCCATATCCAAATGGGTAGATTTTCATTTGCAGAGATATGTACCACACTTGCCCTCATACTTAAAGGACACAGGACATGTGCTCACGATCGTCAAGGACATTAAATGGCGAGAACACTACTGCTGGCTGACCATTGATGTGGCAGCACTCTATTCGAACATCGACCACACCTTGGGTTTAGAAGCCAGTTCATCATATCTAAGATCTGACCCTCTACTTCCAACCAACCAGTCCCACTATATTGTCAAGTTTACCGAGTTTATGTTAACCCACAATTATTTTGAATTTGATGATAAGTTTTTTGTGCAAACCAGGGGTAACGCGATGGGGGCGAGTTTCGCTCCATCCTATGCCAACTTATTTATGGGTCACTGGGAACAGTCGATGATACTCAGTGATCTGTATTGGATGGAGCGACTCGCCCTCTATCGTAGGTTTATTGACGATATTCTTATTGTCTGGAGGGGTGAGTGGAATGAGGTGGAAGAGTTCATGTCTTATATCAACAACAACCGCTGGGGTCTTTCCTTTACATATAAGAAACACAAGTCGACTATAGATTTTTTGGACTTATCCCTCACGGGGTCTGAAGGGCGGATCACCACCAAAACATACCAGAAAAATGTAGACGTGAATGGTTATCTGCATGCCAATAGCGGCCATCATCCAACATGGATCCAAAATATTCCCATGGGGCAGTTTACCAGAATCAAGCGAAATTGCACACTAAAGTCGGATTATGAGAGAGAGTCGCTGAAGCTTTGCCAGCGGTTTATAGAAAAATCCTATCCACCAAATAAGATTTTGAAGGCTTATATGAGAGGACTTAGTTCCAATCAGATATTGGAGCCTGGGTCTCAAGGTCCGAGCCCATCTGAACATGGAAGTCATACGAATGAGCACTATATCATTCTGGATTTACTTGAACATATTCAAGTCCCTAAGTTAAAAAGAGTAAAATATAATATCAGCACCAAAGAGGTTGGAAAAAGTTCCACACCAATATTCACCACCACGTTCAATAAAGGCTTTGACGAGATCCTTAATATTTTTTATACATACTGGCCCATTCTAACCAAGGACCCATGGTTATCATTCTGTATCTCAGAAACCCCAAAGGTTACTTTTAGAAAGGCCCCAAATTTAAAGAACATTCTGGCACCCTCTAAATTACATCACTCTAATGAAAAGAGCAAAGAAACAACAACCCACAAAGAGGGGATACCGAACAAAGGTTGTGGCCGCAATATATGTCTTACATGCAACTTTATCTGCGTTCAGAGCTCCACCTTTAGTCCATTCAATAACTCCGATGTTACTTTTCCAATTCTATCAGAAATAACGTGTAACACTTCATTTGTAGTGTATCTAATAACTTGCCCATGTGGGCGGCAATATGTGGGTCAAACCACAAGACCCCTCAAATGTAGATTTCGGGAGCATAGAACAGCCATCATCCGTAATGACACTAGGTCTGCAGTAGCCCGTCATTTTTCAATTTTTCATGACAAAAATCCATCGGGAATACAGCTTATGGGGATAGCCCAGATCCCCCCTTACCAAGATGAGGCAAGGAGAAGAAGAGAACTGATTAAGTCAGAGTCAGTCTGGATCTTTAAGCTTAATACCATGACACCTAATGGTTTAAATGAAGAGCTGGAACTCTTCTGATTTGTTCAGTTTTCCAATCTCTCTTTTGCCTTAAGGGGCATCTGTAGGGATATCTAGTGGAGGGGGGTATGATATGTTGAGTTCTACTCGGGGCCCGTTATATCCCCATCTATTGCTTCATTATATTATATAGATAGGTTTGGGCCACTGATAGTGCCTGTTTAATTTTATTTGGTCCATTATTGATTTTATTTTGTTGTAATATGAAGATCAGGCATACTACTCTGCTTGATCTATACCTATACTTAGGTCTAGAATATTCAATAATTTCCCTATCTATAAAGCCCAAGGGTATTATCCTTAGATTATATATACCTTTTTAATAATATTTGCTTTAGTTGGAATTTATTATCCATCAATACCAGATCTGCCCCTTTAAATAGGGATATGTCTGATGATTATTATGTTTCTCTCACGTCTCAAGGGGGATCTATATTGGTATCGGGTGGAGACTGGTGTGGTCTGTGGAGTTCTGTTTGGGGCCTCTTATAATTCCATCTATTTCTTCATTATATAGATATGTCGTTTGTCACGGATAGTTATAGTTTAAAATTACTTGGTCCATTATTTACTTTATTATCATTTTTTATATTATGAGGATTAGGCATAACATTTTGCCTGATCTACATTTATATTCATGTCCAGAAGATTTAATCATTCCCTTATCTATTATGCTTAAGTGTACCATTCTTAGACTATGCATATACAAAATTGTTTCTGTCTGAAACTACAATCTGTAAAAATTAAATCTGCCCCTTTAAATAGGGATGTGTCTTATTATTTGTGCAATGGGTATATATATATATTGAGTTTCTAGTCTAACTGTTATTTATCTATTTATGTTTGAGTAATGTGTATGTTCATTTCCCATTCATATTTATTAATAGTATTTTGTGTTATTTATTTCAATTGATTTAGAATTAATTGTTTGAGTGTAAGGGGTGGGTGTTTTCCTCCCTCACCTGTTTAATTACTCCAGCATTTTGGAGGTATTTAAATCAAATTATCTTGCAGCTTCTTTAGTCTTGAGAAAGTCCCGTGGACGGGACGAAACGCGTAGACGTGACTGCATGTGTGGCTGGTTCCACCGGATCCCTTTCGGCTGCCTTTATTTGTTTTCTTATCATTATTTTCTATTAATTATTCTTTATACAATTTTTTTATGTCCAGATTTTTAATTTTTTTGGTGTTTTTCTTTAATCCCCTGTCTTTTGTTTATTTCTCTTTTCCCCTTCTACCTACTATTTTTGTTAAGGGAAGTGAAGGTTACTATACCTCCGGACACAGTGAAGCCGGGGACTGACGGCTATATATTCAAGGCTGCTCCATTTCAACTATACCGCGGTCTTTTGAGAAGACACCGACCGCGGTATATTTATATATAGTCATATTGTAAGTGACTCACCAGGTGCCTGTGTGAGTGGTCTGCTACAGCGTTCACCGCGGTCTTTTTCGAAGATCCCGACCGCGGTGCATCTCACCGTTCCTCGACGGACCCCTTTTGAAGTGGGTCGGATACCGGCGGCATAGAATCCTCTTCAATACCCTTCCTTTTTTCTGGGGTCTTTTTCCTCTATTACCTCGGTGGGGGGCCCACACCGACGCAGGTACTTTTTATCATTGTTTATTATTTTTGTTTATGCATTTAGTTTTATTATATTTTTTTATATATAAGTTTTTTATTTGTGGTTTTTTTGGCAGCTGCTTCTGATACCGTATGTGAGACTTTGTACTCTCTACACAGAGTTAGGTGACAGATTAGCATCTGTATTACACTTTGTATTGTGTTACATATTATATAGAGAAAGTTGATTGATACATTGTTCACTAAAGTGGATCCATGCACACATTGTGACTTTTTATTTGATTCAATGTTTTGTTTGATTTTTAAATAAATATATCTATTTATTGTATAAGTGCTAAATCACAGTATATACAATAGTCCTTTTTTGATATATTCATTTCTGAGCGCACATACTTCTTTATACTTTTTTGAGCTACCACTCAATTTTAGACGCTTGTGTATGTATGTAGCTGCCAGTCCCAAATATTTGTTATTTAATACACCTGATATCTATCTTTTCTATTATCTGTCTCAGTAGTGGTATCCCGACAATACACATTCGGTTTTTCCATGAATCCTTTCCAGTATTCATAAAAATGAAGAACAGTTTGTCCATCTCCCTGTAATTGTAAATTCACGTCGTTCAGGTGTGAAGTTATATCAGCCAGGAACATAAGCTTGCAAAGCCAGTTAATATCACTTAGTTCTGGGTAATTATGACCTATTTCACTGGTGAAACTCTTGATCTCCTCCAAGCATCCTACAAATCTGCTCAATACCTTGCCACGACTGAGCCAACGAACATTATTATACAATGGGAGATCAGAATATGAACTCTCCTGTTCCTCCAGTAAGGACCTGAACTGTCTGTGGGTTAATGTAGAGCGGCTAACAATTTTCACAACTGTTTCCATCACAAAGTTCAAGGATGAAGATGAGATTTTTGCACACAAGTTCTCTTGGTTTTGAAGTTCAGTGCAGGACAACCAATGCGTTCTTGGAGAAGTTTTACAAATCCTTTGTTTTTTCCAACCATGGCAGAGGCACCATCTGAAGTTATACAGAATATTTTATTGATATCTATACTCTGCTTTTAAAAATAATCGGCAAATACAGACATAATATCCTCTCCTATTTGTTTCTTCAAGTGATTTGAGACAACACAATTCTTCATAAATGCGATCATTTTCAAAGTAGCGAGCAAACTACTGCGGTGCGAGCCATGTCATTAACATCAACACTTTCATCCACTTTCGTCCACAGTAAAGGCAAGAGCATCTTTTAAACGTATTCTTTGCTTACCTTGTATATTATATGTCACTCGTCTTTGTATTGTTCTTGCAGATACTGGTGTATCTTTTTTCCGAGATAATATTATATCTTTATTAGGCAAATCGCCAAATAAAACTTCAGCAGTTTATAAACGCTTCTTTAATATATTCACCATGTGAAAGGTTTCCCTTTTCTTGCTACACACTGAGCAATGTAATAACTACATCCAGTAGCTTTATTATTTGCTCCAATTACTTGGCTTAATATACTTTTTTTTTGTTTGTTTTATATCTACAAACTGCTCTTTCTATGGCTTCCATTTTGTCCTCCATGTTATTAAATTACGATTCATGTTTAGTTTGAAAATGTCTTTTGACACTTGGTGTTCGGCAAACAACAGTTTCACAGCATAATGCACACACAGCACGATCCTTTTCCTGTACAACTCAATATTCCTCAGTCCTTGAAGGCTGAAAGCGTGGATGTCAAGCTTTTGCTTTTTGGCGGTAGACATTTTAGCAAGTTGAAGTAGGATCTGCAATCTAAAGCTGAGAAGGACTGTTCTTTCAAACAATGTGATTGCTCCCTGTGGATCCTGCAAATAAGCAAAAATACCCCTTTTCTATAATGTGCCACAATAATCCATATTTCTGACACATTTTATTCCTCTTTTGGATTTTTTATTTTTTCTTGCAAAGCTGCTTATCGCTCTATGAAAAACACCGCCCTGACAGTGGTGGGAAATATTGTTGGGTGCATTTTTGCAATTCTCTTTTATACACTGGAACCAACAATTTTGTGAACCTCCCATCTCCCATCACCTCAAAAAAAAAATTGAACAGGGGGCGTGTCCTGGACCTCGCAAGGAGTAGTCGCATGTGCCGATAGCTCCAGGCAAACTGACCCTCAACCTACCTAGCTACCAAAATAACAACAACAACAAAAAACAAAGAAAACAAGAACCACTCTGCTCCCCCACGTACAATGTCCCACCACAAAGGGAAAAGGCCTGCTGACCGGGTGGAGAAGACAACTTTTTGGGGGGTGAAACAGGGCCTAACAAAGGCGGCCATGCTCCTAGAGGATAGCCAAGATGGCCCCGATATCGACTCAGACCAGGTCTGGGACCCCCCGTCCTCAGCCGCAGCACTTACCCCTGTACTACTGCAGACCATGTTTGTTGACATGGCTGCCAAGCTCCAAGGTACCCTTCAGAAATCGTTTGGGGACCTCGGGCATGACATCCAGGAACTGGGCACGAGGACCGTGGATCTCGAGACTAAAATGGCGGACCACGCGGAGGAATATAATGCCTTAGTGACCAAAGTCGAGGAACTCACCTCTCCGGTCACAAAGTACGACTCCAAGCTGGTTGATATGGAGGATTACGAGGTCTCCCTGAGATGGTCACCGCATCTGATCTACAGGCCTACACCCCTGAGCTCTTCCGGGCACTGACCCCAGACCTACCTGTGGAACTGCTTCTCATCGATCACATACACAGAGTGGCGAAACCCCAGTTTTTGCCGCACGACACCCCACAAGATGTCCTTCTTAAGATGCACTACTACCATGCTAAAGACCTCGTGCAGAGAGTGAGCAGAATTAAGGACTTGCCACAAAAATGACACCCAGTGAGGATCTTTGCGGACCTCTCAGCGGCCACTCTATGCCATAGGAAAGCCTTCACAACTGTCACCGGGGCCTTGCGAGGACACCGCATTGAGTACCGATGGGGACTCCCCTCAAAGCTACTAGTGCAACTAAATGGGAAAACGGATGTGATAACCTCTGAGGCAGAAGGCCTGCGCACCCTCCGAAACTGGGGCATACCACCCTCACTTGCAGTGAAGACTCCCCAAGATACAGCGCACCTGCCGGTAGAGTGGAAGAAGCAGCACTGAAGCAGACGGAGAGAGTAACAGCCTGTTCCTGACACCGGGTCACTTACAGCCGCAAGTATAAGACTTTCTCTGGATGACACACTACCCGCCCCCCAATACCAGACACTGTTCCAGACCTGTTTAGCCCTTCGCCCCCAAACCCTGACGCACTACTTAGCGCTGGTGGGCACCACACGAGTTGCTTCACAAAGCCCCACTCCTACTCACTGACATGGTCGGCCTTACGTTCCCACATACCACTCTCCAACTGGGATAGACCCCATCAAACATATGATAGTATACACAAATAGGGAACACCCCAATGCTCACTCTATACGAGTGACCCCACAATTAATCCCACCGAATACCCCACAGACGTTGGTGAAGCTCTCACTGGGGTCCCTGACCACGCTCATAGTTACATACCTAAGTAATTGATGCTGACTACTGTAAACTGATGACAGGCCTGTATTTAACGATTGCAATAACACCTACGAAGGTTATATTATAATATATGTTTAAAAAAACAAAAAACAAAAAGTTCTTGTACTCCACCCACCTTTATATTGGGCTAGTACAGTTATACACACATGACAGACTTCGGGGGTCGATTTCTCGGTAGCTCACACAGGACAGGAGCTACCTGCTTCACCCCCGCATTGTACCTTCCTAGGTATTCAGCCACCTAATGGCTTATGTTATTATGTTTTTAGTTCATTGTTGTTTTATGATTTTGTTGGCAACAACATGTTTTGTTCTATCTATATACCTGTATCTCACCGTGTCACAGGAGAGAACACAACACCCACCCTTAGATCATGCAACACAAATGGATCCTCTCCCTTCCAAGCAAACCAGGGAAGAGAGCTTCCACCATACCTTCTTAATCCCTACAACCACAAAGACGGGCTCTTATGGAGGTGCCGCCTGGCTTGATATTGCTGGGATAAGCGACGTCTCTATTGAATGCCTTATCAAATTTTTTTTATTTTATTTTTTAAAGATGCAAACGTTGTCTTCAGCGTTTTATAGTACATTCTATGCAGATTATGCGTTTATTATGCCTATAGCGTATGCCAGGCAGTCAACATTTTTAACATCAGTGTATAAACAGGCTATACTATTTTTTAATGTCGGCTGGCTCTTCTCTCCATGTTACTGCACTATTATAAGAGATGAAGTAGTAAGACAAGCGTAATGGCTAACATGTTGGTTAAAGTTAAAACATACATGGACACTCATATCCGGTGTCAAAACTTAAAATGAAATCAGAATGATCGCAACAGAGGGCTTTATAATAATCAGATTCAGGCAGTCTATGACTCAGCAGCAATATGTCCTCCAGTGCGCCAGGCCTCCATCTGTCCTCCCCAGTCAAGTCCTAGCCCACCAGTAGGGCTCACCATGGCCCTGTGGGCACTCTGAGACGAGAACTGTCCACGATACCCCCACACCTAGAGTCCAGGAACTGTCTGCCCCCTGCACCTCCCCAGCACCTCTCAAGCCTCTGTGGAGCGTGTGCCCTTATGTCTCTCCTGGCACCGGCCACATGCTGGGGATGGTGCACACCATTCACGACCACTGGATGGCCCGCATCCGTCTGGTCCACAGGACTCACCGCACCAGGGACGAGTTTCTCCAGGGACCCCCACAGACCTGGAGTGTCAAGGCACCCACTCCAGGTAGCTGTAGAGTCTATCCGGAGGCCAGCAGCACCCAAGGCCACTCAAGCTTTATAAGTCAGTCTCTCAGGTCTGGTGAGCATTCCTCCTCATGTCTCACCAAAGTCCTCATCCTCTGTGGCTTCACATATTTGTGTCAGCGCCGACTCGTGGGCCAGGATAACCCCCACCGCCCGGGGGGGAGGCGGGACCGGACCACCCGTGTCCTCCAGCGCTAGGGCAATGTAGCTCTCGGTACGGCTGTAATCTTGCAACCAGTCGTTGGTGCTAGTATTCCCTGCCGCTCCGCATTTCAACGAGGCAAGGCCGCAGAGTAGGCCCCAGGCGTCAGCGGCTCTAATAGCATGCAGCGAGCAGAACCGGACTCGGGTCAGACAGCGGCAGTGATGTTCCAGTATTAAATGCCGGTATTTTCTCAAGTTCTCAAGGTTGCGGAAGGGGTTTATTAGCCTTTGTCGGAGCCTGCGGTGATAGCTGCTGCTCGGCGATCCGGCCCCGCCCCCACCTTAGCAAATTTGAACCCAAGTCACACCTTACCCTTTGACCCACCATGAAAGTTTACAGTCACAATGTCAGGGGATTAAACATCCCGGTGCAAAGGCACCACTTAGGAAAATACTTCAAAAAAGCATGCTGCAGATGTTGTCTGCTTGCAAGAGACGCATTTTAAAGCTAATGCATACCCGCAGGTGCTACCCCCCCTATACTCCTACCAATTTCATTCCACCTCACAAATAAATCCAAAGGTGTTTCAATACTAATTAGCCATCGCGTGGCATTTGACTTGATCACGCAGGAGACTGATGACAAAGGTAGATACATAATATTAGTGGGAAGTTTTAACAATGTGACATACACCATCGTTAACATCTATGCACTAAACAAAGCATTTGAAGTTCATCCGAACCATTCTAAAGAAAACCGCCTCGCTCAAACAGGGCATCCTACTCTTATGTGGAGATTTCAATAACATTTTAGACCCCCTTCTTGACTCCACAATCCCCCGCAACAGCCTGCGGCTGCGATCACTGAAAAGACAATGCACCGCCCTATTAAACCTTTTAGCTACCCAACAGCTTTATGACATTTGGCGCACCACACATGTAGAGGAACGTGACTACACTCACTACTCACATGTCGACAACACATATTCAATGATTGACAGGATCCTCATGAAAGGTAGTGACCTCAACCAAGTCCTGAACTGCATGATAGAACTAATTTTGTGGTCAGACCACGCCCCCTCACGGCACTCTAAAAGACCGTTATGACTTTAAGCACCGCAGCCCATGTAAACTTAATGAATCCTTATTACATGACCCTACGTTCACAAAATCCCTAACCACAGAATTAGAAGAGTACATCAGGGCCAACACAGCACCAGACATGTCTGCCAGCACAATATGGCTAACACACAATGCAGTAGCTAGGGGCCTCCTCATCAAACAGGCTGCACACCTCCACAAGAAGTCAACAACCCAACTACTGCTGTGGCAAAAGAAACTCTATAGCCTACGCACACAACATGAGCATACACCCACCCCTGCCCTACTGTCTCAGATTCAACAAATCAAACACCTGATCCACCAACATGCACTTACTCACACTGGGTTCTGTCTGCACAAACTGAAAGCAACACACTACTCCCAGGGCAACAGAGCAGGGAAATTACTCGCCAACAGACTAAAACAGAGACAGGCTACACAGAGGATAACATACATACTAACACAAGATGGAAGGAAACTTCTGTCGCCTAAAGGCGTCAGCAATGAGTTTTCCCGACACTATTCCGATCTTTACAACTTAGATAGAGACACAAACACAGGTCTCTTGAACAATTACATGAAAAAGATCAACATAGTTCAGCGGCTGTCACATTAATTGTCTTCAGGGCTAGGGGGGCTTGCAAACATAAGAATGTAGTTGTAGAGTTTTACGGGGTCTATGGGTATGTAGGTACTTCCTCAAGAGTGAGATGGGGGCAGGGACAGCTATAAGGCAAGATTGTTTTCAGTACTGAGGAGAGGGTTGAGGCAAAAGGAGGTTAAACTAAAAGCCTTTGCTATCTGCATCCATATATTTCTCTGCCATGTATTATCTTCTGGTCTCAAGTCAGAGTAGTATATCTGAACAGAGCATACAATGGTAAAGGATAAGAACAACTTCATGCCAGTGAATCAGTCGGAGTGACTTGTTTACAGTGACTGGAGTGTATCCACGTGGCTTTTCCTTCTAGTTTCACTGAGGTAGCCGTAGTCAGGAGCACTTGGAATGGACCGTCAAAGCGTGGTTCAAGTGCTTTCCTCACATGCCTCTTTATCACCACCCAATCCCCAGGCTGCAGTTTGTGAGTTGCAGAATCAGTCTGGATCTGGAATGGAATCAAAGACTTGCTTATGCACCCTGCCTAATCTTTGGGGAAGGGCCTGTACATAGGCAGTCATACTACCATGCTGCCTTTGGGGGATCTGGGGAAAGGAGAGGGCCTGTCTTTGGGGCACATCCAAACAGGATCTCAAAAGGGGATAGGCTATGTCTGGAATTGGGGGTGAATCTCATAGAAAAGAGTGCATGGGGAAGGCATTCAGTCCAGGGCTTCCCTGTGTCTTGCATGGCTTTTGCAATCTTGTTCTTTCTGCTTTCCCTCTGCTCTGGGGATAAGTGGTGTGGAAGTCCTGACTGATCTCTAAGGCTTTCATAATTTCTTGCATTATTTCCCCAGTAAAATGGTTAGCTCTGTCACTTTCAATCACTTCAGGTACCCCGTATCTACATACCAGTTTCTTCAGAAGCTTACTTGCTGTGACCTTCGTTGTGGCTTTCAACACTAGGTAGGCCTCAGGTCAACCTGAAAAGAGATCAATGCACACCAACACATATTCATACACTCCTACCTTAGGCAGTTGAATATAGCCTATCTACAATCTCTGAAATGGGTAAAGTGGCCTTGGTGTGTGCTTACTTGATGTTTTGACAGCCTGTCCTGGATTGTTTCTAGCACAAATCATGTGAGCTTGGGTGTGTTTAGCTGCTACAACAGGAAATCCGGGTGCTACCCAATGGGTGTTTACTATGCTGTTCATGTACATCTTGGATAGATGTGTAAGTCCATGTGCTATCATGGGGTACAACACTCGTAGCAGACACAGTCTTTTACCTTTCCTCCACATTCTGTCATCATCAGGTTCTGCATCTTGTTTCCTCCAAAGGTCATGTTCTTCCTTGCTTGCCTGTCTTTGTAAGCTCAGCAGTATATTGTAGTCAACGGCATCTGTAAGAACAACCTGAAGGAAGGTATTACCTGTAGAAGGATGCACTTGTATTGCTGCTTGCTTGGCAGCTTCGTCTGCTTTGTGGTTTCCGCTTGTAATCTCATCTGTGATCTTCACGTGAGCTGCCACCTTGTTGATGCCTACTTGAGTGGGTAGCAGGATAGCGTCCATAAGTGCACTCACGGATTCAGAGTTCTTGATTGGAGTACCTACTGAGGTGAGAAAATCACGGACACACCATATAGGGCCCAAATCGTGGGCTATACTGAAGGCATAGCGAGAGTCCATGTAAATATTGGCAGTCTTGCCAGAGGCCAGTTTGCACGCTTCAGTAAGTGCCTTTAGCTCAGCTTCCTGTGCAGAGCAGTGAGGAGCGAGTGGTTCAGCTTTTATTACCTCATGTGCAGAGTCTACAGCATTTACAGTGTGGAAATTACCCTTCTCATAAGCATATCTGGAACCATCTACAAAAAAACCCCTCAAAATCGGCATTAGATAATGGAGAACCAGTTACATGCGAAAAACCAGCTGTCTCTTGTGCCATTAGTGCTGCACAATCATGGGGTACCTGGGCTTCAGCTAACTCATCTGGTGAAAGTGAATTTACAAAAAGATCAGAAGTACAAGTACCATCCCCTCTTTTAAATCCAGGGGAAGTAATGTAGATGGATCTAACACCATACACCTTTTCAGTGTAACATAAGTTGTCATAAGCAAGGCACATTGCATTCTGAGATGCCTTGCAGTATGTATGTGTTTTGGTTGAACTTGTGACAGTATGCTGTTGATGTCATGCGGTGTGTATATGGTCACTGGGTTATCCAAGACAATATCAATGTCTTTGTGCAGGACGGCCGTTACAGCCGCCATTGCCCTAACACATGAGGGGACCCCCTTGGCAACAGGGTCCAATCTGGTGGAGTAGTATGCTATTGGTCTTTGTTTACCACCATGCGAAAGGACAGCTGTAGCATAACCAGCTTGTTCAGTACAGAATAGTGTGAAAGGCTTTCTATAGTCTGGGAGGCCCAGTGCCGGAGCTGAGGTCACAAGCAACTTAAGAGTGTAAAAAGCATTTTCTGCTGCAGGGGTTACCCTAAAAGATTTGTTTTCGTGGGCAAGACAATCATACATGGGCTGCATGTAGATTGCTGCACTGCGAAGCCAAGGTCGGCAATATGAAACCAGGCCCAGGAATGTGCGTAGCTGGGATAGGCTGCGGGAGGGTGTAATATTTTGAACTGCAGTTTTCCTACTTTCCATGAAATGCATTGTGGAATGGGAAATACAGTGTCCTAAGAAAATAACAATTGGAACACATGCCTGCAGTTTGGCTTTTGTAGCTTTGCATCCTGCTTGTGCCAGAAATTTCAGCAAGGAAACCATCTGCACATTACAAGTTTCCATATCTTTGCAGCACAAAAGTAAGTCATCGATGTATTGCAATAATATTATGTCATCTGCCCTTGGCCAAACTTAAAGAATTTTGGCTATATCCATGCTGTACATAGTGGGTGAGTTGTGTGCGCCCTGGGGCAATACTGACCAAGTGTACTGCTTGTGTTTATGTGTAAATGCAAATAGGTACTGACAGTGGCGTCTCTAGGATTCATTTTTAGGGGGGGCACATGGTGGGCCAGGGACAAAAGTAGGGAGGCACATTTTACCCCGCCCTCAATGCAGTTTGACCCCGCCCCTGCTGCATGTTAAGCCCCGCCCCCGACATAATGTGTTTGTTTGTTTTTTATAATCCCTGGTGGAGAATTCATTATTTTCCACCAAGGATTATTAAAAAACAAACACATTTCCCTTGATACAGTCCATACACACACACAGACTGCTGAGTCCTTACACACACAGAGAGACAGACTGCTGACCATACACACAAATACACAGAGAGACAGACTGCTGACCATACACACAAATACACAGACACACAGACTGCTGAGTCCATACACACACACAGACTGCTGAGTCCATACACACATACAGACTGCTGAGTCCATACACGCATACAGACTGCTGAGTCCATACACGCATACAGACTGCTGAGTCCATACACACATACAGACTGCTGAGTCCATACACACACACACACATACAGACTGCTGAGTCCATACACACACACACACACAGACTGCTGAGTCCATACACACACACACACACACACACAGACTGCTGAGTCCATACACACAGACTGCTGAGTCCATACACACACACACACAGACTGCTGAGTCCATACACACAGACTGCTGAGTCCATACACACACACACATACAGACTGCTGAGTCCATACACACACACACACACACAGACTGCTGAGTCCATACACACACACACACACACAGACTGCTGAGTCCATACACACACACACAGACTGCTGAGTCCATACACACACACACACACACACACAGACTGCTGAGTCCATACACACACACACACAGACTGCTGAGTCCATACACACACACACAGACTGCTGAGTCCATACACACACACACACACACACACACAGACTGCTGAGTCCATACACACACACACACACACACACACACAGACTGCTGAGTCCATACACACACACACACAAAGACTGCTGAGTCCATACACACACACACACACACAGACTGCTGAGTCCATACACACACACACACACACACACACACACACAGAGACTGCTGAGTCCATACACACACACACACACACACAGACTGCTGAGTCCATACACACACACAGACTGCTGAGTCCATACACACACACACACACACAGACTGCTGAGTCCATACACACACACACAGACTGCTGAGTCCATACACACACACACACAGACTGCTGAGTCCATACACACACACACACAGACTGCTGAGTCCATACACACACACACACAGACTGCTGAGTCCATACACACACACACTGCTGAGTCCATACACACACACACTGCTGACTCCATACACACACACACACACTGCTGACTCCACACACACACTGCTGAGTCCACACACACACACACACACTGCTGAGTCCACATACACACACACACACACTGCTGAGTCCACACACACACAATGCTGAGTCCACACACACACATACTGCTGAGTCCACACACACACACACACACACACACTGCTGAGTCCATACACACACACACTGCTGAGTCCATACACACACACACACACACACTGCTGAGTCCATACACACACACACACACACACACAGACTGCCGAGTCCATACACATACACACACACACACACATACACACAGACTGCTGAGTCCATACACACACACATACACACAGACTGCTGAGTCCATACACACACACACATACACACAGACTGCTGAGTCCATACACACACACACACACACACACAGAGACTGCTGAGTCCATACACACACACACACACACACAGACAGACTGCCGAGCAGTGGCGGATCCAGAACCAAATCTCGGGAGGGGCACTGGTGGTGGGCTAGAGCGGAGTGAAAAGGGCTGCAGCGGAGGAATAGGGGACTCTTGTTTAGGAGATAGGAGGCTGTATACATATGCGGCCACACACAGTGATATGAAAACACAATAACACACTGGCAAATACACACAGAGAAAAACATATAACTTCACACACATACACTGGCACACCCACAGATACAAACCTATACCTACACATTCACACACAGATACCTACTCATATACACACACACATCCCTAAATATACACAAAATGACACACATACCTTCACATACACACACACACAGATACAAGGCAATAGAATATACAGACAAAACTCCAGCTACTGAAGATATTTATTGGAGTATAGAACACCTTAAAAGTGCAAACGTGCAATGTTTCGGCCCTAGAGGGCCTTAATAAGTCCGTCTAGGGCTGAAAAGTTGCACTTTTCTGTGGTGTTCTACCCTTCAATAAATACACCTACAGCACCCGGAGTGTTGCCTGTATATTCTATTACCTTGTATTGTTGGACGGATTAGCAGTGTCTTTCTAATGCAGAACACCTCTGAGGCTGTGGGCCAGAGTGAAAAGCGGAACCTGAGTGCAGTGGTACACACAGATACACACAAACATACTCACAGATACACACTGACACTCACAGACACACTGACACACCCATATGCACACATACTCACAGATACACACTGACACACCCAGATGCACACATACTCACAGATACACACTGACACACCCAGATACACACACATACACACTGACACTCACATACACACTGACACTCACAGATACACACATACACACTGACACTCACAGATACACACACACACACTGACACTCACACATACACACTGACACTCACAGATACACACACATACACACTGACACTGACTCACAGATACACACTGACACTCAGATACACACTGACACTCAGATACACACTGACACTCACAGATACACACTGACACTCACAGATACACACTGACACAGATACACACTGACACACACACATACACACTGACGCACACACATACACACTGACACTCACATATACAGATACACACTGACACTCACAGATACACACACATACACACTGACACTCACAGATACAGATATACACACTGACACTCACAGATACAGATACACACAGACACTCACAGATACACACAGATTTACACATACCTAAACATACACACTGGCACACACACAATTTGCAGCTTCCTAATGTTAACCACCCACCCTGCCCCTTCCATACCTTTTGGTTGCAGGGAGGTGACTTTCTGGGGCTGGCTGATCCTGGTGGGAGTCTGAAGCTGCAGAGCTCTCTCTCCTCCCTCCTCCTTCTCTCTCTCCTCCCTCCTCCTTCTCTCTCAGCTGCCTCCTCCTTCTCTATCACCTGCCTGCAGCCTGTGTCTTCTCAGCCCGTGCGGTCTGTAAGCTGGGAGGAAGTAACAGTCATTTCCTCCCAGCACTCCCTGCAACTTTAAAGGGGCCCGGTCTGCCAAAGGGCTGCAGCACCCGACCGAGCCCCTAGTGAGGTAGGTCCACAGATGGCAGCTGCACTATTTTTTGGGGGGGGGGGCAAGTTGCCGGCATTTGGGGGGCCCAAGGGGGGGCACAGCATGATGTAGGGGGGGCCATGGCCCCCTCTGGCCCCCCCCCTAGCGACGCCACTGGGTAGTGACTGTCGGGATGCAAGGGGACAGAGAAGAATGCATTTGCCAAGTCAATAATGGTAAATACCTCAGCGGAAGTGTAACGGACCACCTGGCACCCCGACAGGGCACATCCGTCAACGGATGCTTCCTAGCAGAGGACTATAAGCATTGCACTGGACACCATCAGCACCGCAGACTCTGCAACCGCCGTAGCTTAACTGGAATCTCGCCGTCTTCCTCCCACCCTGGACCAACCGCTGACATCCAGAACCACGTGGGAAAGATCACTCCTCCAGAAGAGCGTAACAGGAACAGCTCTTACAAGAACTAGTGATTATCCAAGGGAGTATAACGAGTATAGCAATCCCTGGTAGTGATATAGCATGTCATAGGAGTTATCATTTGAATCCTGGGGGTTTCTATTTTTAGGAGGACACCTGCAGTTACTTTTAATGTATCCTTTCATGCCACAATTCCAACAGTCTACCTGCCTTCTGTCTCCAACAGCTCTAGGGACATATAGTGGTGTCTGGTATTTAGATTGGCTTCCCCTCTCAACTTTGGGTATCATGGGAGTAGTAAATTGTGGAGCTAATGGCCCCACTGGGGTGTCTAGGTGAGCAACTAGTCTGGTGGACTACCCTCTTCCTCTAGTGAACCCATAGGTCTTACTGGGGCGGCTGGGGAACCATATGAAGTCCCACTGCATAATATTACTGGAAAGAGGTTCTGATTTCTGTAAAAGGGCCAATATGTGAGCTGGGAGTTTAGGGAAACCACAACTTGTACACTTTTCCTCCCCCCAAGAATTTGTCCATTTGCACCGTGGATCAGACAGACAGATCCAATATTCTTTCTGACTTAGTAGAACCAAGAGATGCCTGATTTTGGGAAAATTGTGGGGGTGGGTTTTCAAGATTTTTCTAAGTTATTATCTTCTAACCATCCTCTGGACTGCAGGGTGTGGGCCGGCCCGGTTTGCCAATCTGAGGGAGTCAAGCTGGATACTGTCAGGCAGGATAGCGGGGCAGCGGCTGTCCACCCCACTCACTCATCCTGTAGGAACGATGTATATCTCTCCGAGGGACTGAAACAAGAATTGCGAGCCTCTCCGAGGGTCCAGTGCTTCCTCGTGTGCCAGCCCACCGCATTTGGTCGTCTGATAGGATCAAGAGTTCATTTTTTGAGCTTTTTGTTTTGGGGGGGTTTAAAAGCATGACAGCTTTCTTAAGTAACTTCTTAATAGCTCCATGTCCTTTGTGATGCTTGACTATAGTCAAAGCTGTAAATTCCTCCTGAGTGCTCTGAGAGCTACCCGTCTTGAAAAACCTGTAAGGGTTAATTACTTCCTTACACAAGACAAACTGTACAAAACAGTGTATAAGACACTTAGGACCACTGCAGTGGAATTTTCACAGTCTTGTCTTCGTTATTCTAAACTCAGATCAGGAGTTCTGCCTTGGAGGATTATTATTATTATTGCGATTTATATAGCGCCAACAGATTCCGTAGCGCTTTACAATATTATGAGAGGGGATTTAACTATAAATAGGACAATTACAAATAAACTTACAGGAACAATAGGTTGAAGAGGACCCTGCTCAATCGAGCTTACATTCTATAAGATTCTAACTCGAATTATAAAACAAATGACAAGGCAAACAATAAAAATAAATTGAAACCCACAGATATATTCCACTAGCTTAAGATTCCTTTAACAAGAAATAACAACATCCACCTGAATATAATATAACCAGTTCTTTGGATCTTCCTTTTATTAAGTCGTCCCTTACCCAGACAGACCAGTAGGACGTGGATCTGAGAGCGAAATTGATATAGGTAGAAAAAAAGTTTTCCTTACCCTTGCTGCAGCTGATTTCGCGGTCAGAGGGACGTCCACCTGTAAGCTAGTGTCAGAGTCTTTCGACCGTCAGATCCCTGGGTCACGGCACCAATTGATATAGATACAATTTGATCTTTGTTATATTCAAGGGAACCCAAATTGTTTTCAAGGGCACTTGGAGAAGTGTGAATTAGACACCAGACTCATGTTGGTTATCAAACTAAGCCTCTGACACTTTATTTTGTCAGTTGTGTTTTTATACATTAAAAAGTAAGTGCTGGAGCGGAGCCTGACCGCTGAAGAAGATGGCCGCGATCTAGAGAGGCTCCGAGGCGGCAGACAAACTAATAGCCTACACTAGCGGCGAAACAACCACCCACAGCACTACGAACCCCGCACTGTATTCCCGAACCCCACAACACTCACCCGGAATGGGGGGAGGACGAAAATCTAAGTCCGGCGCGGCCATGGCCCCGATCTTTAAAATCAGGATGGACAGAGACACATCAGCCGCAGGGGAGCAGCAGGCCTCTGACTCAGAATCAGACGCCAGCACAACCAGCCACAAGAAAGGCCCTGCTCCCCTCACTAAAAAAGATCTACCTCTTACTAGAGAAGACCTCTTACTAGAGATGAAATCTCTAGTGGCATCTGAGCTCACCAAACAACTGGCCCCGCTCAAAGAAGGCCTGTCAGACCTTAACAAACGCACATGTGAGCTAGAAGACAAAATGGACGACATAACGACCACTACATCCACTCAGGAAATAGCGCTCAAAGAACTTAAAGAACAAATAGCCAATCTGGAAGACGCACAAGAGGACCTAAACAACAGGTCCAGATGAAACAATATACGCATCAGAGGTCTGCCTGAATCATCTAACCCGGAGGCACTCACCACTATCCTCCACGAAGCGTTCAGCAGCCTACTCCCTGACGCCCCGCCTTCCGACCTTCTCCTGGACAGGGCCCATAGAGCCCTCCGCCCGCCATCAGCGAATCCCACACAACCATGAGACATACTCATTCGCTGTCACTTCTTTCATTTAAAAGAAGCAATCATGAGGGCGACGAGAGAAACACCGCTACAAATTGAAGGCCACACGGTCCAACTGTACCATGACCTCGCACCGACCACCCTCCGCAAACGGCGCAAATTGAGACCTCTAACACAGGCCCTGCAAGCCAGACGCATCCGCTACTCTTGGGGCCACCCATTCAAATTAATGGTGCGACATGAAAATCATACCTACCTATTGCACAAACCATCAGAGGCTCGGGATCTCGCAGAACAACTGGGCCTCCGGGATCTCAGTCGAGACCTCGCTACAGCCGATCATCAACCTGCACCCTCAAGAAGACCCGAAAACCAACTGTCCCAGAGAAACCGAGATCCCAGACGCGGGCTGCGCCCAGCCCGGGCTCCACAGCACTAATCGAACAGGACAGTCAGGCCGGGAGACCCTCCGATCCCGACCCATAAAGATACCTACGCTACACAACCCCTAAAGACTAAACAACCAGGCTGCCCGGGCTCGGGCTTCCCTCAGCTCCCCAGACCAACTGAAACGAGACTGTACCAAAAGCCCACAGAGCAGACCTGACCGTCCAACTGAAGCCGTCCCATCCTACAAAGTGAACAAGCACGCCGTGAGCACACCCGAAGCACAGACCCCGGCTCACCCACCGACACCAGACACAAGTACCGCTGCCTGCCTACCACCGCACAACACCGTACCACGAGACCTGAGCAGAACCCCGAGAGCACCCATGCAAAACCCCAGACAGACGGGCAGTTTCCCAAGCCCCTACGGACAGAACCACCAGTGCACTGATGGGAAGCTCCAGCTCAAAACCAGAGACTGCTCCACCAAAAAGCTAATAGTAAGACACTTATGAACTACACCATATAGGATAACATCGCTGTCGGGGACCCGTGAGTGGAGGGTGATGATCCGGGGCTCTCGCAGCCCCCCCCCCCCCCTCATGGGGGAACTCGGGGGGCGGGGGGGGCTGTAACGGCCTCGGAGGGGTACTGGGTGGCGGTGGACCCTTAACGGGGTCGGGGGGGGGCGGTGGACCGCGACAGACCAAAATGTGGAGGGGAGAGCGACAGTTATCATGGGACATGAAATGTAATGTAATACAATGTAATGTACTGGAATGCCATGTACCACACACCACATCGACCCGACAATCGATGCAGGGCCCAGGACGACATGGCCTCTCCCGCCCCCGCCCGTGGCCACGGGCACCCACACCATATACAGGGGGCCTAACCCACCAAAGTGACCCGGAGCACGACGTTGCCTGACGCACCACCATATATATACATAAGTGGACTGTCCTGGCAATTCCGCTTAAGACACCCCACCAAGCCCCAGGTTGAAACTACCCTCCCCACTACCCCGACCAAAGAACGAGGAGAAAGCTAACAGTAAGACACTTGGGAACTGCCCCGTACAGAACAGCTACCCTGACATTGCTCTCGAGGGCCCTTGGACAGAGGGTGACGATCTGGGGCTCTTGCGGCCCTTCCCCCCACCCCCTTCATCGGGGGACTTGGGGGACAGAGGGCTGTGACGGCCCCGGAGGAGGTGTACGGGGCATAGCACAAACATATGTTCAGCCTTGGGGCTGTCATTCTCACGACAAAGGGGAACGGGAAGTGGTGCCCTCGCGCCCCCCCCCTTGACGGGGTCGGGGGGGCGGTAGAGCGCGACAGACTAAGATATGTAGGGGGGGTGGGGGTCGTCATGGGAATTGAAATGCAATGTACTACAATGTAATACACTGGAATGCCTTGTACCACATACCGTACCGACCCGACAAATGCTACAGGGCCCGGGATGACATGGTCTCCCCCGCCCCCACCCATAGCCACGGATACCCATACCATATACAGAGGGCCTAACCCACCAGAGTAGCCCGAAGCACGAAGCAGCCTGACACACCACTATATATGTACATAAGTTGACTATCCCAGCAATTCCGCTTTAGACACCCTTCCAGGACCTAGGTTGAAATTGCCTTCCCCACTATCCTAACCTAAGAGTGAAGAGATAAAGGAAAAGAAGGCCAGTCCCCCCCTACCTCACAAACCCCCATCCACCACAAGACCGGACGCGTCTCACCACGCCAAAATAGGCCACTTGCCTGCCGCCCTCTCTCGGGACACAGGTCACTTCCCCCACACACTCTGACTCTTGCCACCCTCTCTTGGCACCTCAAGCAAGAGAGCTCGCTGGCAATACAGAACACCCCTGCTGGCACTAGTGATAAGTCCAGCACCCACCTCTCACACCAACCCCGATACATCCCTTTGCTGTCCTCCCGACTCCCCCCGGAGCCCCGACCCTAATCCCTGAACTTAACAACACCACCCAAACACAATAACATCCTACAGAAACACCACGCATAGCGATGCCCCTCAAACTAAAATGCATCTCCATTAACGCCAAAGGTCTTAATAATCCAAAAAAACGACATTCACTACTACGATGGGCCCACACACAGCATGCAGATATCCTGCTAATCCAAGAAACCCACTTCACCCCTCAAAAAAACTTCCCCCTCAAAAACAAACACTACAACCGATCCTTCACGGCCAACTCGCCGGATGCAAAATCCAAGGGCACAGCAATTGTTCTCAAAACCTCCTGCCCCCTTTCAGACATACAAGCCTTCCCAGACAAGCAAGGCAGATACGTAACGATAACAGGCAAAATCGGCCCTACAACCTACGCCATCTCATCCCTATATGCTCCCACATCTCCTGACCCGACGTTCTGGCCTACGTTCTCAGCACACTTAGCAATGCACAACGCCACCTTCACAATAATAGGAGGAGACTGTAATGCAGCCCACACACCGATCCTAGACCGGACTACCAAACACCCCAGCGGGACGCGCCCATCACCCAACGACGCACTCTTCTCACATTTCCTGAACAAAAGCAATCTCCTTGACATATGGAGAGCCCAACACCCCTCGGTCACAAACGAAGCCAGAACCTCCATAGCGGCAGAAATCACACCCGAGGAACTAATGGCAGCAATAAAAACACTAAAACCTAACAAAAGCCCAGGCCCAGACGGCCTAACAGCCCTATACTATAAGACCTACGGAGACATCCTCACCCCCAGACTGCAAAGTCTATAACGCAATGCTTTCAGGTGAACATTTACCCCAAGACATGACACAAGCAAACATCACCCTAATACCAAAGCCAGGAAAGCCACATGACGAACCAGGTCACTATCGCCCCATCTCCCTCCTGAACCAGGACCTAAAACTGCTGACCAAAGTAATGACAAACAGGATAAACCCCCTCTTAAACAAACTGATCAACCCAGATCAGGTCGGCTTCATCCCGCAGAGACAAGCACAAGACAACACAAGGCGAGTCATCGACCTGATATGGGTAGCCAATCACAGACACATCCCAAGAGCAATACTCTCACTGGATGCGGAAAAAGCTTTCGACCGCCTCTTATGGCCCTACCTATACAAGGTCTTGAGTAAGTTCGGATTCCCACCCGAGCTTGCTCGATTCCTACAAGCCATGTACCACAACCCAACGGCACAACTTCTGATCCCAAACATAGCCCCCCCCTCCGTCCCCATCTTCAACGGCACGTGCCAAGGCTGCCCACTATCCCCCCTCCTTTTTGCCCTATCCCTTGAACCCCTCCTAGAAACCATACGAAACAACCAGCAAATCGAAGGAATACGCATAAGAGACGAGACATTCACCATTGCAGCATAGGCAGATGACATCCTCCTGACATTGTCCAACCCCTGCCCGTCCCTTACCAAACTCCTGTCAACACTACAAACTTATTCCACAATCTCTGGATACCAACTTAATGCCGCCAAATCGGAACTCCTACCACTCAACCTCTCAGCAGACACTCTCCAAACTCTAAAACATACATTTCCCTTCCGCATCCGCCCAACGGCGATCACCTACCTAGGCATACAAATCACCAACGACACCGCCACCCTATACAACACCAACTACCATCCACTCCACTCTTCCGCAAAGCACATGCGGACCTCCAACGCTGGAAACCCATGAACATCTCATGGCTAGGAAGAATAACCTCTGTAAAAATGAACCTACTACCCAAATTTCTTTACGCCTTCCAAGCACTACCCATCCCATGTAAAAAGACAAACCTCAAGCAACTACAAACGGCAATAGATCACTTTATATGGAACGGAAGGAAACCTCGGATCCGCCGTTCCACCCTATATGTCCCCACACCATCAGGTGGACTAGGCCTCCCCAACTTCACACATTACCTTCATGCAGCGCATTTAACGCAAATCCAACACTGGCACCTCCCCCCAACCCACAAGCGATGGGTAGACCTCGAACACCTCATCTTCGGACGCGACCACCCATCCCAATACATGTGGCTACCAAGACAACATAGACAAATACCACCCCCCACATCCCCAACAATCACCCACTCATTAGACCTGTGGGACCGCCTCAGCGACAAATTCGATCTATCCACTGGCATATCCCCCCTCACCCCTATATTACGCAACAAAATGTTCCCACCTGGCCTAACACCACAACACTATGCCCACTTTGAAGAGAGGACCATCAGCAGACTAAAACACCTCTACCCAGACGGCAAACTCCTACAATTCACAGACATACCCAACCCCGACTCCCTGACGACATTCGATTAGTTTCGCTACCTACAGCTCCGTAGCTTTGCATCAACAAACGAAGTCAGGCTGGCAGCCACATCGACCCTCACGCAATTCGAAAAAACAAGCCTCCGCGCACCATCTCGTAAAAGCCAAATATCCGACCTATACCTAACACTAACAACTCACCACACTCAGGTCACACTCCCATACATCTCTGCATGGGAAAAAGACTTAGGACCCCCAGAGGAACCCACAGATTGGGCTTACATATGGGCGACCACCAAATCCATTTCAATTTACGTCACCCACAAGGAGCAGGCTTACAAAATGCTCTTCAGGTGGTACCTCACACCCCAACGCCTGAAGGCCATGAAACGATCCCCCTCAAACCTCTGCTGGAAACTATGCGGGGACACCGGCACTTTCCTTCACTGCTGGTGGACCTGCCCCAAGCTCATCCCCCTATGGACAACCATTACAAACTTCCTAACCAAAATCCTCTGCAGGCCTGTACCCCTGGACCCATGGGCGCTCTTGCTCTCTAAACCCATCGACGCCTTCACCCGCAACGAAAACAAATTAATAGCTAGAATAGCCTTAGCCACCCGCAGATCAATAGCGGAAACATGGTCCACCCCACACATACCTACCCACAACCAAATAATCCATAAAATAACGGACAACATAGACATGGACAAACTAACAGCACAAATACACGATACCCCGAAATCCTTCCATAAAATCTGGGACCCATGGCTAGAGAACCCCACCGCCCCACCATGGTAAAAACCATTACAAATATACCCTCTCCACCGACCAGCAAACACCATAACGATAACCAACACGAACCCCACCACCCACCCAAAACACCCAAACGGGACCCAGGGGAGACCCCGGGAGGACAGCAGGAATACCCCCCCCCCTGCCCCCCCCCCCGTAAACCTCAACCCCCCCATCCGCCACACCCACTATAAACAATTAACGGCACCAAGCCACCTCATACTCCCCCACTGGCACACAAAACCCGCCAACTATGCCACAACCATAAACTAACAAACAAGCCAAGCCGACCGCACACTTGACCTGGGGCACAACACCCCAACCTGACCCATCCACCTGGAGGGAAACCCAACCTACTACGCTCATAACATCTAACAGAGCCACAAGACCTCCACCGAACACGGTCCACGAATGGAAGGCATATCCAAAAGAAACAACCCCATTTACTATGATGCTACAACCCAACCTAACCAAACTGTTACAACACCACTACGTTATTACTCTACCACTAACCCAATTGTTTTTTCTCTTCTGTACAACTGTTCTCTTGTACCTTGAAAATGAAAAATAAAGAATCTTTAAAAAAAAAAAAAAGTAGGTGCTGGGGGCGGGGCTTAACCGCCATAGTGAACGGACGCATGATAGCTGAGCTCTCCTTACAAACGTTTGAAATACTAGTTCACAGCTAACTAAATAGAGCTATATCGCCCTCAGGGAGTGCAGAGAGGCTACCGGACACCAAACGGTGCTTTCATGCGCCTTAAAGGGACGGAATATCATCTTGAAGCGGCCTAGCGGGACCTGATTGGGAGTGGTGGCCGACCTCCCTGTCGATAACCTAGCTGACTCTGTGGTGGACGGAGCTCCGTTTCCCCCATCCCCCTCTGGAATGGTGGGGGTTATCCCGGTCCCAGCTGAGCTCGCCTTGTTTTAAGCACACTACCCGGGCACCATCCTCGAGACCCATTGCAGCAACTCATTATGCCCAAGATGGCGACGGCCTTTCCCCTGGACACACAGGTCCTGAGCCCAGAGCAACAACCAGTAAGCAGCTATGTTAAGCAGGGCCTATGGCACTTGGACGAAATCTTCAATGCCTTCTGGGCATGCAGACGGCACCACAGATGCCTACTATAGCTGCAAATAGCACTGTGGCGAGGAAGAGGGTATCTCCCCTGGGCAAGAGTATTACTCAGTCTCAGAGGCATCCACTTTACTTTACTCTAAAGCACACTCCTGTCTAGTCTCACAGTCAGTTAGCCTGCTTACCACTTCACTATGCTTAAACTTGTCTCACCTTTTTGTGGCCGTGTGCCTATCCCATACACACAGACAGGTCAGCTACACTTGATATCTCTTGTCTGGTAATATCACAATGAAGCAGATCTAGATTGGAGATAACCTCTTGTATTAGAATATTTAACCCAATACCTGGATAGCCTCCCATACTTTTGATGCCGTAATCTCGCTCTAGACAGCTCTCACAAGCATGTTTATAAACCGGTTGATACTTTCATTTAAAAATATAGTGAATGTTAACCTTATTGTATGTAATCTATGTACTCAAATGCTCTTGTTTATTGCTCTTGGGGCATGACAAGCTGTATGTTCAAATGTGCACTACAAAAATAAAGAATTCATATTAAAAAAAAAAAAGTAAGTGCTTACGTGCAAATACTCATAGAACCAGTAGTAGGAAGGGAGTGAAAGGGTGAAGGGAGTACAGATAAGACATAGGGATGAATATCATGTACATATAACAGATAATTTCCAGGAAAGAGAAGGCTCAGACTGATTTAGGAGAGACAGCTCAGGTGTCGGCTATCTGCTCCCGGAACTAGACATATATGGTCTTAAGTGTCGTTTTAAGCATTAAGCATTTCCTGAGTCCAAGTTTGCCAATTTTAATATAGGCTATCTAATATGACACCTATAAGCTTGAACCTTGGAATCAAAGTAAATTCTTTCACAAACCTTCTAAAGACTCTCTCATTTTTCAACTCCCAAGTGTCCCCCTAATATGTGGCTGTGAGCCAACTTTAGTACTGTGTTTTGGTAAGTCTGGGGAACCAACAGCTGCTTAATGATATCTGAATCCTTCTTTTCTACATTGTACATTAGGTCATTTTGTACTTCAAAATAGAGGAATGGCAGTGCTTCTTCTGGCTGGGTAGCAACCCCATTTACAACTTTATTATCATTTCTAGCTGTCACTAAAGTAGGATCTTCCCATTAAGCACTTTTAAAGTTACCCGGACTGATCCCAAAATCAAATAAGTCATCGTCTTTGTCTGCAGTGTTAGTAGGCTCCTCACTAGTTTGAGCTGGGTTATCTCCTATAAATTCTGGTTTAGAGCAGTATCTTTTACTTTTTCTTATTTGTCTGTCACAGTGGTAAAAATCCAAGTCAATTTTAGTAAAAGGAAACACATTATCCTCAGCAGACTAATTTCGGATAAACTTTGGCCTGACTTTTCTACAGCTGCCCATAATTCCAGAAAATGAGCAATATTTCTCCCTATCACCACCTCATGGGCATATCTAGGTACTACACCCACTCGGTACTTTAAATCCCCATACTGGGTTTCAATATTTACTTCTGCAGTGGGGTATTCCTTTTTATCACCATGGACTCAGATAATGCCTATTTTCTGAACATGATCAGGTTTTTACACAAGGTATTATAGACTCTGCTACCAACGTAACCATACTAACTGAATCATGTAGCCCCATGTAGCTAGAGCGCAGCTAAGCGGAAAAAGGCCTTGACAGGGGTTAGGAGGCGGGCTTAGGAGGAAGTAAGCAAGGGTTGGAATTATGGGTAAGTAGGATTGGCTATTTAAATGAGCAGCCATTTTAGGTGAGTCATTCTAACTTTCTACCTGGTTGAGTTTGTGTTCACTTCGGTGTGCGCAGACTTGCTTGGTCGGATTTCTTTTGTCTCCTCTGCAGGGCCAATGGACGACGTGGAGCGTTTGCTGGAGGGGATCAGGTCGGCAGCACGGCATCAGGGTGTGGACTGGCTACGGGCACAGCTAGGCCCTGCCCTGGCGGAGGCGGCGGATCGGGACGGTGATGGCGGGAGACCAGTCCGGGCCCGGAGGCCCCCGAGGAGGCTAAGCCCGGGCGCGGAAGTTGTCCCCGGAAGCAGTGGAGTTTCGGTTGCGACCGGCAGCAGGCCCGGGAGCCGCGTGGTCGAGGCCTTGCCTCCCCACGTGCGGACGGAGCCTCGGATGAGCACTCGGCGGCAGAAGGATGTCGAGGACGGGGGCGCTGCTGCTTTCGGGTCGGAGGTGGCCGGGCGGCCCCCTGGTGGTGCGGGACCCACGGAGGGGAGGTCTGGGAGGGCTTCCCCCCCATCGGAGAGTGACGATGATGATGAGGCTGGATCCGGGAGACCGCATGGCCGGCCTAGGAGGACACAGGCAAGTGCAGAGGGCTCCGGCCGGGGCCCTCTTGGCGGGAAGGTCGCTAGGGGGAGCTCTGCCACGGAGGGGGGCGGGAGTAGGCCGGTGGGGGGCGCCCAGGCTACAGTCGTAAGGGGGGAGGGTCCTGGGGCCCCTAAGCGCAAATGCGGTTCGAAAGGAGTGAGTTCCAAGGGCGGGGGGGGTTCTCGGGATGCGGCCAGGTCAGAGAGCGGGTCCCCCGAAGGGGTGGTGGGTAGGTCTGGGCCAAGGGGGTCTGGTAAGCATGGGGGAAGAGGTAAGGGGGCAGTGGCGGTAGGTGCGGGAAAGGGGGTTCCGGAGGCAGTTAGGCAGAGGAATAGGGGAGGCCGGGGACTGGGATCCTCCGTAGTGGTTGGGCGGCGGGGGGGCCCGGGTTCTGGGAGTAGTAGCGGCAGTCCCTCACCCGTTAGATCTCTGGGGTCCCGGGATGCGCGGGGGAGGTCGGGTCGGCACTGCTCCCCCTCGGACAGCTCGGCAGGGGAAGGTGCGGCAGCCCCTAGGTATGGTCGGCAGGGGCGGCCTGCTGGTAGAGACGGGAGGAGTCGTAGCCCCAGGGGTTCCCGGGTGCCACGTGGTGGTAGAGGTCAGCGGGAGGCTTCGGTGCAGAGCAGGCGCTCCCGGGGTCGTGACGGGAGGGGTATTGATGTCCGTTACACCCTACCCAGGACTTCTTCTCCTTGTCCTAGATCTCGGAGCCGTTCTGCCTCCTCGCAGGCTGGTCACCGGGTGGGCTCCCCGGTCGGCGAGACAGCAGCGGAAGTTCCTCTTCCTGGACGTCGGGCGATCTGCACTGCAGCCCCCACCGTTCCGGTGTCGGGGGGCTTGGCCGGTGAGTCCAGTGGGTCACTACACTCTAGCGCTTTAGTTACCACACTTCAGGCACTACTCCACTCATTGGGGGCGGGGGGTGACACTAGCGGCATTGGTCAGGTGTGGGCTCCGGGTGCTGTGGCTACGGGCTCTCGGGTTGGGAATTCCGCAGGGCCTAGTTCGGGCGGGGACATGGTGGTGCCGCAGGAAGTAGGGGAGACTGGGAGTGAGCGGGCTGAGTTGACTGGGGGTATCCCCGACGCGGCTAGACAGCACGCGTATGTATCTTTTGCGGGCCCGCTGGGGGTTCATTTGAAACAGGACGTAAAGGATAAGATATGGAAGGGTGAGTTCTGTGAGATCTTCTCCCTCCTCCCATTAGAGGACTTTATAGACCTCAAAGAGGAGGATAAGAAGGACGAGAAGAAGGAGGAGGAGGAGAAGAGGAAGCGGTATCGCAAGATTCCGAAGTCCTTTGGTAATTGGTTGAGGGCCTTTTGTGTGCTGGCTAGCGTGCTCGGCGAGAAATCGCCGGGGTTATGCTCCTCTCTGTTTTGCTATTTGGATGGCATTTGGGAAGCGTACCGGACTTACGGGGGGTTGGCGTGGTGGCAGTATGACGAGCAGTTTAGGCAGCGGCTGGCGGCTAACCCGGGTATGCGGTGGGACCAAATGGACCTGCCGCTCTGGATGAAGCTGATGATGGCGCAAAAGGCGCAGCCCTTTCAGAACTCGGCCGGCGCTAGGGGGCAGTCCGCCTCGTCGGCCACCTTACCAAAGGGCTTATGTTGGCTCTATAATGAGGGCCAATGCAAATGGGGGGCCACCTGTCGTTTCAAGCACGAGTGCTCCGGCTGCGGAGGCGCTCATGGGCTCAACCGCTGCTTCAAGAAGGGTAAGTCCGGTGGCGCCGGTGCGGCTGTCGCGGCCGGGGGAGGGGGTGCATCCGCTTCCCCTGGGCTTCACCCCAGTGAGGCTAAGCGCGATGGAGCCGTGGCTAAGCCGCTACGTTAACAGGGCGGATGCCGCTGTGCTCCTGGCGGGTTTTGCGTCGGGGTTTTTTATTCCGTTTCAGGAGCAGGAAGGGGGATCGGGGAGGCTGCGCAACCTGAAGTCTGTGGCCGACTTCCCGGACGTGGTTAGGGAGAAGCTGGGCAAAGAAGTCGGGCTGGGCCGCATTGCGGGCCCGTTCGCAGTGCCTCCGCTGGAAGGCCTGCGGATTTCCCCACTTGGGGTGGTTCCCAAGAAGGAGCCGGGTAAATTTAGACTCATTCACCATCTCTCGTACCCGAAAGGGGAGTCGGTGAATGACGGTATTCATAAGGAATACGGTGTCATATGCATCTTTCGACCGGGCGGTCGATCTGGTCCGGCGGGCCGGGCGTGGGGCTCGTGATGGCGAAAGTGGACATTGAGGCCGCGTTTCGGCTGCTGCCGGTCCACCGGGACTGTCATCACCTACTGGGGTGTTTCTTCGAAGGGGCCTACTTCGTGGACTTGTGCCTGCCCATGGGTTGTTCCATTTCGTGCCCCTATTTTGAGAAATTTAGCACTTTTCTCGAATGGGTGGTACGGGTGGAAGCGGGGAATCGTTTTATTGTGCATTATCTGGATGATTTTCTGTGTGTGGGGCCGGCTGATTCCTTGGATTGCCTGCGCCTGCTGCGGACGGTTGAGTGGGTGGCGGGCCACTTCGGGGTTCCGCTGGCGGCGGATAAAACTGAAGGCCCGACCACGTGTCTGAGTTTCCTGGGTCTGGAGATTGACTCTGGGTGGGGCGAATGCCGGCTGCCCCGGGATAAGCTGGACAGGCTTCGAGGGGCGGTGGCTGCTGTGGCCGGGGCGCGCAAGGTTACTCTGCGGCAGCTCCAGTCTTTGATTGGGCTGCTCAATTTTGCGTGTCGGGTCATTCCAATGGGAAGGGTCTTCAGTCGCAGCTTGTCGGCCGCTACCGCGGGGGTTCGGTCCCCGCACCATTTCATCCGGGTGTCGGCGGCCATGAGAGCGGACTTGGGCATTTGGGATGCCTTCTTGCGGGACTTTAATGGGACGGTGTTGTTCCGACAGGAGGGCCAGTCGTCGGCCGAGCTTGAGCTTTTCACGGATGCATCGGGCAGCGTGGGCTTTGGGGCATATTTTGGTGGCTGCTGGTGTGCGGAGAGGTGGCCGCTGGTGTGCGGAGAGGTGGCCGGACTCTTGGGGTTCGAGCCCTCTTATGCGCAACTTGGCTTTCCTTGAGTTGTTCCCGTTGGTCGTTGCGATGGCACTGTGGGGCGATAGGCTGCGCGATCGGAAAGTGGTCTTTTTCTCGGATAACATGGCAGTGGTTCACGCGGTGAATCGTCAGTCTGCGGCCTCGAGGCCGGTGGTTAAGCTGCTTAGGCGACTGGTATTGCTGTGTATGTCTCGGAATGCTGTTTTTCGCGCGCGCCATGTTCCCGGTTATTTGAATGAGGTGGCTGATGCTCTGTCTCGTTTTCAGTGGTCCCGATTCTGGCTGGTGGCGCCGGGGGCATCGAAGGAAGGGCAGGCTTGCCCGGACGAGATTTGGCAGCTGGGAGCATCCTGCTTGGAGGACTTGTGAAGGCTTCTCTGGCACCGGCCACTTGGGCCTCGTACAGTAAGGTTTGGGGCTTGTGGGAGCGGTCGCTGGACGGGTTGGCCATGGACAACGGGGATGCCCTGCGGGATGCTTTCCTGTGGTACACCTGTCAGTTGCTGGCAAAAGGGGCGTCGCCTGCCATGGTAGACAGGTCCATGGCGGCGATGGCATTTTGGTTTAGGTGGCATGGGAAGGAGGACTTTACCAAGACCTTCGTTATCAGGCAAGCCCTGAAGGGTTATCGCAAGGGACGCAGGTCGCCGGATACCAGGCGCCCGGTGTCGGTTCGGCTACTGGGGGATTTGGTGGGTTTATTGCCTGAGATCTGTTTCGATGGGTTCGAGGCTTCGCTGTTCAAGGTGGCGTTTATTTTGGCGTTTTTTGGGGCATTCCGAATTGGGGAATTGGTGAGCGCTAATAAGATGGTGCAGGGGGGCCTGCAATTTTCGGGGGTTCGTGTCTTGGATGGGAAGGTGGTGGTGCACCTTGGCAGATCCAAAACGGACGTCCGCGGCGTGGGCCGGGACGTGGCACTGGGGGCCTTGCCGGGCTCGGCTTTGTGCCCGTTGGCTGCTACGGCAGAGTACCTGGCGCGGAGGCCAGCGATGGGGGGTTCCTTGTTGGTGCATGCCGACGGATCGTCCCTCTCTCGGTTCCAGTTCACGAAAGTTTTTCGGTTGGGCTTGGGCAAGTTAGGGCTTCGTGCTGAACGATTTGGAATGCACTCGTTCCGTATTGGGGCGGCCACGGAGGCGGCTCGGTTGGGATTGGGGGACGAGGTGGTGAAGCGGATCGGGAGGTGGGAATCGGTAAGATTCCGTTCCTATGTCCGGTTGGGTCTGTTGGAGTAATGGACTTGGAGATCGTTTTATGCAAAAAAAAAAAATAAAAGAAATGGGAATAATAGACTTGTAACTGGCTGTACTGAAATGGTTCACTGTGTTGTTTGGGCTGGGGTGGGGGTCTCTGTCGGACTTCCCTCATCATTTGTTTTTTCCCCCCCAGGGCGTGAGGCATGGATCGTGGGCCATTCGTTTGTCTTCTGGGCCGAGAGGAGGGCCGCAGCTCGAGCGCAAGGCCAGCAGCTGGGTTTTCCGAGAGGCCAGTTGGCAGTTCGCTGGTTTGGGTATCGGGGTTTTTGCTGGGGGGATGTTTGTGGTAAACTGTTTGGGATGCTGGCGGCGGGATGCACGCCAGACTTACTGGTCCTACATATTGGGGGTAATGACCTGGGCCTTACGCCGCAACGCCGGCTGGTGAAGTGGATGAAGCAGGACATCAATAAGTTGAGGGGCCTGCTTCCGGGGGTCATGTTGGTCTGGTCGGAGATTGTCCCGAGGCGCCGGTGGCGGCACGCTCGGGATCCGGTGGCTATGGATAGGTGCAGAAAGAAAGTGAATAGCTTGATGGCAAGCTTTGTCCGGAAGGTAGGGGGTGTGGTGGTAAGGCACCTTGAGCTGGAGGAAGGGTTGCCAGGATACTACCGCTCGGATGGTGTTCACCTCTCGGAGGTGGGTTTGGACCTGCTCAACTTGGGTTGGCAGGATGGTATACGGATGGCTCTGTTTCTTCGGGGTGGCGGAGCTCAGACAGCTTAAGGGGTCAAGGTCTGAGCTTGTGGCGGGACGGGGAGCTGAAGGAGAGGAAATAGGCTCCCCTGGATGAACGTGAGGTGGAATAAACAGATTGTGGTCATCGGTGGTTGAGAGGTTTCGAGTCCTGGAGGTGGCTCAGAACCTGGTGGGGCAGGGGTATCCGGGTATACCCCTGCCGTGGTTAATGGATGGTTGGCACTTTGGAATGTTGGTGTATGTTATAAATATGTTATAAATATGTATATGTGTTATTATATGGGGGTCATTGCCTTTTGTATGGTAGCCGAAGGAACAGGATGCGAGGGGGCGGAGTATGGGGGGCAATGACCCATGTTTATCTGTTAATTTATTATTGTTATTATTATTATTATTATTATTATTATTAATTATTGGTTAATAAAGCTGTGGACAAATTTCCCCATATTACTTAGTGTCTGTGTGTTATTGGGTTAGGATATGGGGGTGGTTTGTCCTGGATTCCGACTGCCCAAATGGCGACTATACACCTGTCAAGTAATGCTTTAGACATTTTTCCATTCACAGTTACACAGCATTTATGAGAGTTATTATCAGTCATTGTTAATGGTACCATAATAGTTGAACATCAATGAATGTGCTCCCTCATCTTCAATAAACAGTCCTTGGCCATATGACCATCTTTCTTGCACTTGAAACATTTTACAGTATAATCTGACCACCAATTAGTTCCTCTCCCAGGCCTGTTAGACCTGGATGCCCCCCTGGTTCCTGATGTATTGTCCCTGGTGTTTTGTGTATAGAGCTGTAGCTCTTCAGCTCCCCTTAATCCCTGAACAGTCTTACCAGGTCTTGCAGATTATTTGGGTTTAGGATTGCGGGGTTTTTCCTGTGAAGTGGGACATAGCAGTTCTCCTGCAGCCACATATCTTTCCACCAAGGCACTCAGTTGGTCTGCTGTATGGGGATCACTTTGGCTGATCCAGCGACACATGGCAGCTGGTAAACCACGCAAAAACCGGTCCATTACTAAGGTTTTTACAAAGTGGCTAGCTGAATGGATTTAAGGTTGCAGCCATTTCGAGGTGTATGAGGTCAAACATTTGGGAATGTGCTGCTTTGTCAGGAGAATATGAACATGAGTGGAACCTTTTGGCACGTACTGCAGAGGTTACACCCAGTCGTGCCAAGATTTCAGCTTTCAATTTGCTGTAGTTACTTGCATCCGCTGGTTCTCGGTCATAGTATGCTTTCTGCGGCTCTCCACTAAGGAACGGTGCCAGTATGCTTGCCCACTCATCAGCCGGCCATCCCTCCCCCCCCTTTCAGCAGTGCGTTCAAATGCCAGGTAGGTATGCCTCAACATCATCTGATGCAGTCGTTTTCTGATGGTAGTGGCTCGCCCGAATGACCTTTGGCCCCTGGTATCTTCCATCAGCTTCCATCAGGGTCTCCATTCAGCTTTCCAGAGATAGCTTGGATTTCCTGTTGTAGTCCCTTGGTGGCATTTTGCTGCTCCTCACAGGCTACTTTAAACATCTCAGCTTGTGTCACAGCGATCTGTTTCACCAAAGACTCAGTGCACTCCATCTGTGTTTTTGCCAGGATTTTAGCACACTCTGTAAGGCAGCAGTGTTTTCTGCAGGCTTCCTGTTGCACAGAGGTGGATTGGATCAGAGCCTTGATAACATCCTCCATGTTGAGCTTTATATGACTTTTACCCTCAGACTTATGTGGCTGCCCACATTCTCCACCATATGTAACAAACCACCTCTTTTACAGGTAGGATTCTGTCACAGATCTTACGGTAAACCACAGCATTCAAGGGTAATCAAAATCCAGGACCCATCCAGCTCAATTTTCCTGATTTATTTGGTGCAAAATATACAGGTGCTTCAAAATAAAATAAACAAAACAAAACTCCTTGCTCTTGTGTGAGCACTTACTAAACACAGTAGTCACTATCTGGAATTGGGTGGCTTTCCCACTTACCATTTTACAATAACAAAATATACATGCAAAACACACCATTCCTCTGGCTCTTTCTCCCTCACTCTGCAGTAGGCTGATCCCTTCTTTTAAAAGCCTTCCTGCTACTTGACCAGCTACAGGTGAGTACCAATTGGTTCAAATCTTTGGAACTCCTAAGGTATATACAAGTCCTGGTCTGGCTGTTACATAGCAACTAGTGCTATTGGAGCACTGGCCCACCCTGCTCTCCAAATGCTCTGCCAATGTATCTTGCAAACCCAACATCTCTTCCTGGGTCATTTAATTGAGAAACATCAGGCTGCTGTTTAGTAAACCAGGCCTAATATATCTTCCCTAAACAACCATTCCACATTTTCTCTCACAGGAGGTATAGTGTGTGTATGGAGGCTTAGAATTAGCATATTGAAACTAGGGAATAACACAGTAATCTCAAGACAAGGTACCAGGAAAAAAGAGGCAATAGCTATATACGCTTTGCATGGAGACGCTGAATGCTCCTTATAGAGATGCACTGATCTAATGCATCTTTATGAGGAAATGCTGATTGGGGCAGTGTGGCATTTTGCACCACATGCGCAGTAGCCTCCCAATGCTTTCCTATGGGAAATCATTGGATTGACTGAGATCATCAAATTTGATGATCTCCGCCAAAGAGGCAGAGCATGGGTGAGGCCAGCCGTGAGGAGACCTGCACGGCGCTGGAAATAAGGTAAGTATACCACCTTGCTGAAAGTGAAGTAGGGGACTTAAACGGCACATTTATTGTCAGGAAAACAGTGTTCCTTTAATGAAGCAGTTTTCATTTATAGATCATGCCACTAACTCCTCAATGGCATAGAAAGCCCAAGACTTTTCTTTGCTGGATCACCAACGGGTAGAAATCAGGAATAAGAAATTGCCAAGTAAATAGCCCACCTCCTCCCCAGTAACTGGACAATACACAGTTCTGGGTGTACAACTGAAGTTTATTCTACCACACACGGCTTTTATACACTGGACCCTAGCATGGGGTTTTCACATCAAGCACACAGGGGTTTCTTCCCAAGAGCCTTTGTGTTTAGGATATAATTGAGCTCAAAATTAGGATAACTCAATTATCTCTACAATACAGAAACTTATATACATTTTAAAATACCCCCAAAATACAGGAACAAAAATCTAATTCCGAATAGTCCCAATCTGAGCTCACAACATATCACAAAAGTGCTCAGATTGGTTTGGTAGAACAAAAGTTCTGTTTGAATAAAGTTTTGACCAACCGGTCGGCTTTTGGGGGTTCCTGTGCGAACACCGACAAATACTCCCCCTGGCTGCTATGGAGTGAATGCTCCCCCTGTACATATCACCTAGCCCCTACCCCCCATGCATCACTTTCCCCACCCCCTTCCATGTGTCTCATTCCCCCCAGCTCCTCCATGTGTCTCATTCTTCTCCCTTAGCCCCTCCATTTGTCTCATCCAAAACCAGCCCCTCCATTTATCTCTCCCACCCTTCCTAGGTGTCTCCCCCAACCTCAGGCCCTCCATGTGTCTCTCCCAGTCCCTATGTGGCTCTCCAAACCTCCCAGCTGCTCCGTGTCTCTCCTCCAGCCCCACCATGTATCTCTCCCCATGACCTAAATATGTCTTTCCCACCCCAGTCTCTCCCACCTCCCCTATAACCATCATGTGTCTCTCCCACCCCTGCCCTATCATTTGTCTCTCCCTCATCCCCACCATGTGTCTCCCCCACCTCCCCAGGCCCTCCATGTGTCTCTCCCACCTCCCCAGTCCCTCCATGTGTCTCTCCCACCCACCCAAACTTCTCCATGTGTCTCTCCACCATCCCCTCCATATATCTTTCCCACCCCCAGCCCCTTCATGTGTCTCTCCACAGCCCCTCCATGTCTCTCTCCCCCATCCCCTGCATGTGTCTCATTTCCCCCAGCCACTCCATGGGTCTCATTCTTCCCCCTTAGCACCTCCATGTTTATTATCCAATGTCACATCCCTTTCATATGTCTCTCCCACCTTCTCCAGGTTACTATTCCACACTCCCAGCTCCTCCATGTGTCTCTCTCAGCCCCCCAGCCCCTCCATATGCCTATTCCCCACCCCCCATGTGTCTCTCCCACCCCCCATGTGTCTCTCCCAGCCTGTCCATGTGTCTCTTCCTCGCCACTGTGTCTCTTCCACCCACCATGCGTCTCTCCCACTCCAGCCACTCCATGTGTATTTCCCACCCCCCAGTCACTCCATATGTCTCTCCCACCCACCCCAGCCCCATCATGTGTCTCTTCTACCCTCAGACCTTCCATGTGTCTCCCCACCCCCTCCATATGTCTCTCCCACCCCTCAAGACCTGACCTTCTATGTGTCTCTCCCAGGCACCCATGTGTCTTTTCTGTCGCCCTAGCCCCTGCATGTGTCTCTCCCTCAGTCTCTCCATGTGTCTCTCCCCATTGCCCCCATGTATCTCTCCCTAAAAAAAAAAAAAAAAACAATATTACCCTATAGTGGTAAAATAAGGGAAACAAGTTGTAATAAATTACCCCTAAAAGGTAGTGTGAAGATTGCTCTAGATCTTCAAAAATACAAACATGGATAAAAAAACACAACCTAAAATAAATAAGAACAAAGAGGAACCACAAATGGTGTAGATAAAACTTAACACCATAAAAAAGTAAAACTCAGATGCACTCACAAAAGTATGGTAAAATAGGCGGAATATATGAATCAAGTGCAGGATTCTTGTCTTCTCTTTTCCCAGTTCTTAGTGCTTATAGGGGAAAAGAGAGGCACAAAACATAGTGTGCAACTGTATGTTCACAAAAGCAATACTTTATTAGATTGCACTCACAAGAGGTAAGTAGTATAAAAGCCCATCAATAATCGCAGGGAATCTTCAATATTCAGGAAGAAGCTTGTTAACACCCAGGATAGGAAGTGTGCGAGTAAGAAAGAAATAAAATATACAATAAAAACAGCAATATAAAGCAGTCCAGCCACCCTACGTGTTTAGACTTCATCAGGGGCATCCAACTAGTGTCATAAAGTCTTGTCTTATGCTTCTGTTTAAATGTCCTGCTCGTCTCCTCCTCAATGCTTGTTAGCCAATCAGGGATGGATCCATAAATAATTGCACCTGTAGAGAATAAAAAATATTTTCCACAAACCAGACCTCGTTTTCGCTGTATGGGATGTGTCGTCACGTTCATGTTCTTCTCATGGCAATGGAACGCATATGCTTTCAAATGAGTCTGTTAATGGTGGAATCTTTGTTTATTTGTGGAACACAAAATGCGTTCCACCTACTTTGTGGCAGTCCTCATAAAGTCCATATAAGTGTAAGAGAGATATGCGGAAAATAAAAACACATAATTAGCAAACGTGCTACAATACAATATTTTGAAAAATACTAAAAAGAAGTCAAGCTTAGAAACAATGTTTCAAAGGCCAAAAAGTATATGATTAAATACTAAAATATAATAATCTTAAACATTATGTACCTAATGGCCCCAGAAAAAATAGGTAGAGCATTCCAGGAATTTTATCAAAGCTTATACAATCTACCAGAAGAAACATTTGGGTAGGAAAAGGAAATTGAGTTTTTCAAAAAAATACCCATTCCAAAAATCTCACCCGATCAACTAAAAAGGATAAATCAGCCTATAACAGAAGTAGAGGTCAATAATTCTATAGATAATCTCAAAATTAAGACTGCCCCTGGCCCAGACGGTTTCACAAATAAATTTTATAAAATAATGAAAGATCATCAAAAAGGGGAACTCACCAATATCTTTAACTACATAATGAAAACAGGAAGCTGTCCTGGAGAACTGTTGAGAGTGAATCTAGCATGTAAGCTCATTGAGCAGGGCCCTCTACCCCTCTGTTCCTATACGTCCAGTTGTCTGATTACAATTACATATCTGTTAGTCCACCCATTGTACAGCGCTATGGAATCTGATGGCGCTATATAAATAAAAAATAATAATAACATTGTCCCAATCCCAAAAGTAGATAAAGACCCATAATTGATTGGTAACTACAGACCTATATCATTAATCAACACAGATATTAAAATATCTTCCATACACGCAGACAGATTAAAAATAGTCATACCACAGCTAATCAATAATGATCAAGTAGGATTCATACCAGGGAGGTCCTCAATCAACAATATTAGAAAAATAATAAACATACTAGAGGAAACAGAGATAAAAGGAACCCCTCTAATACTACTGTTAATAGACGCAGAGAAAGCATTTGACAGGGTTGGGTGGGGTTTCATGTTAGCGACTTTACAACAATGTGGAATTATAGGATCAAAACTACAAGCTATATCCGCCCTCTACAGTTCTCCTTCAGCCAAAATAACAGGGTCAGGATTTACATCACAAAATTTTAGAGTTTAAAATGGGGCTAGGTGACAACTACCGTTGCCCAAATATAATTCTCTTTCCACTCTAGACATTCCAGCTCTTGAATAAAACTTTTTTTTTTTTTTTAAATTCTTTATTTTTCTTGTGCATGTGAAAACATATAACATTTTGTCTTACAGTGCCAGCATCAATAAGCATATTTTGAACAGTAGTTAACAAGGCTTGTGAGGAAACGGCACAATTTTATATTTTAGTGTCATGCTAAATATTGAGAACTTATGTCAGGATGAGAGACGCGGTTCTAAACACAAGGTCCCAGCTAGTTCAAGAATTGTCATGTTAGGTATAGTCAGGAGCAATTGCACAGGTTGCACATGAATAGCGGGTTTTTGCTGTTAGCAGTGGTATGTCAGACATCACAGCAGCGTCGGTTTGTATGTATGCATACAGGGTTCACATTGGATTATTAACAAGCTTAGTGGAAATGGCTGACTTTAACTGACAATGTACTGCTATGTAGTGTAGTATACCTGTGGGGTGCAGTTAGGTTGCTAGAGATTAGTGTGGTGTAGGGTTAGCTGAGACCTATATGTCTGTGTGTGAAATAAGGTAGGAAAGTTGCAAACAGTATGTGATGCACTCTCTCCAGTTGCAATTGTTATGAATAAGTGCGGTTAAAGGTGCGGCAGAGAGAGGGGATGGTTGATCCACTGAGGCTGGCAAAACAGTATCTGCTTGTTGTTAGCTCCCTCTGAGGGCTCGGTCAGGTATGTGTCGATCATGCAGTATATCAAAGGGGTGCATAAAATAATAAAATATAAAACAAATAGGCAACAGGCCTAACTAAGACATAATACAATATTTTGAAAAATACTAAAAAGAAGTTAAAGGTCCCCCCCTCATTAGTTTTTAGGGTGGTAGGGTGATAATTTTTATTGGGGGGGGAGGGGGTTACTAGGGGTTTGGGGACCCCTAGTCACCTGGGGGGGGATTTTTTTTAGGGCCCCCACCCGCCGCTCAGGGGTGGGGGCCAGGGGGGAGGACCATAGGTCCCCCGCCCTTATTATTATTTAGGGCCCCCACCCGCCACTGAGGGGTGGGGGCCAGGGGGGAGGAAACTAGGTCCCCCCCCTATTATTTCAATCCGCTCAGGGGTGGTGGCCAGGGGGGAGGACATTAGGTCCCCCCCTTATTAGTACCGCCGCTCAGGGGTTAGGGCCGGGGGGAGGACAATAGGTTCCCCCCCATTGGTATTTAGGGCCCCCACTCACCGCTCAGGGGTGGGGGCCGGGGGGGAGGACATTAGGTCCCCCCCCTTATTAGTATTTAGGGCTCCCACCCACCGCTCAGGATTGGGGGCCAGGGGGGAGGACATTAGTTTCCCCCCCTTATGTTACTGTAGGGCCCCCACCCACCGCTCAGGGGTGGGGGCCAGGGGGGAGGACATTAGGTCCCCTCTTATTATAATTTAGGGCCCCCACCCACCGCTCAGGGGTGGGGGCCAGGGGGGAGGATATTAGGTCCCCCCCTTATTATAATTTAGGGCCACCACCCACCGCTCAGGGGTGGGGGCCAGGGGGGAGGACATTAGGTCCCCCCCCTTATTCTGATTTAGGGCCCCCACCCACCGCTCAGGGGTGGAGGCCCGGGGGGAGGACAATAGGTGTCCCCCCATTATTTTACATTAGGGCCCCCACCCACCGCTCAGGGGTGGGGGCCATGGGCTCGGGAGGGGGGAACTTTTTTTTTCTTTTTTCTTTTACAATGAGCAGCCACAGGCTGCTCACTGTTTAATAGACATGCCCCTACTCGCGGTATAGCGAGTAGGGGCATAGTTTACTAATACTAAGTAATCTTTACTTAGTATTAGTAAATTTGGCTGAAAGACCAATTTACCAATTTAGGTCTTTCAGCCTTTTAGTAGATAGCTCCCTAATACCGTGGGAATTAGGGAGTTATCTGCTTATTTATTCCTGTCATTACACTGACTGGCCAAGTAACTTACATTTTATATGAATGTATGTTACTTGATTGTTGTAAGTGTTGCAAATGCTTACAGCTGAATCCTGGCTATGTTTGTATACTTTTTATTTACAATTATTTACAATGTAACATTCTTCTTCTTTCACTGGGTAAGTATATTAGCACTTAGTAGGCAATACTGTGCTTCGGAACTTCGGTAATTTCGGAACTTCGGGACCTCGGCAATTCAGACATTCGGAAGTACCCGAATGTCCGAATTGTCCGAAATTCGTCCGAATACATATTCGGACCGAAACAAATTGCACATGTCTAGCAATCACAGAGGTCAGACATTTCTTGTTGTTGGCCACCAGGTTTGCACACATCTCAGGAGGGATTTTATCCCACTCCTCTTTGCAGATCCTCTCCAAGTCATTAAGGTTTCAAGGGTGGCATTTAACAACTCGAGCCTTCAGCTCCCTCCACAGATTGTCTATGGGATTAAGGTCTGGAGACTGGCTAGGCCACTCCAGGATCTTAATGTGCTTCTTATTGAGCCACTCTTTTGTTGCCTTAGCTGTGTATTTAGGGTCAGTGTCATGCTGGAATACCCATCCACGACCCATTTTCAGTGCCCTGGCTGAAGAAAGAAGGTACTCACCCAAGATTTGACGGTACATGGTCTCGTCCATCGTCCCTTTGATGCGGTACAGTTGTCCTGTCCCCTTAGCAGAAAAACACCATGTTTGACAGTGGGGATGCTGTTGATCTCACTCTCTGATACATACCATCTCCTGATTCTCCTTTACATCTCATATATATTAATTTAATTATTATTATTTTATTCTCTTAACAGTTTAACCCCTTAAGGAGGAAACGTCTGGAATAAAAGGGAATCATGACATGTCACACATGTCATGTGTCCTTAAGGGGTTAAAAAATAAGGGATTTTACACAATTTTCTGATTTTGCACAGTTTTTTATTTTGATTTTACACGATTTTGTTCACAAAAAGTTATAGAGATGATTACCTGATATTAATGTTATATTTCTATTCATATCAAATAATTTGGGGGGATTTTTCCTTATATATCAATGTACACTATGTATCTTATACATCTCTATTATGGAGATCTTATATATTGTGATATGTTTTATGAACACTTATGATGCACTTAGACTGTACATTAGGGGTGTTAAAAGAATACGTCTATTCTATGATTAGGAGGACTGCTGAGAGAGAACTTAATTCACACATATATATTAATTAGTACATTATGATTTGTTTTTATTTTTCTGACCAATGCATAATATATAGGTGAAAAAAAAACTATAAGCAAACAACTATAATGCTAGTATAGTCAAACCCCCAAAAAAGGATACAACATACAAAAATAATACAAAAACCATACCAAATTAAGTGAGAAGCAGGGGCAGAGTCAATCAAAAAGCCCCCAACGTTTCGGCAAGAAGCCTTTATCAAGGGAGCCTGTTGAGAAACTAAATTCTACCCTTATATACCCAAGAGAAACACATACATTGAAAACACCTGAAAATACTGGGTGGCCATCCATAATGATTGAGATCCTCCCAACCATAAAACACCTGTTTACGGTTACCAAGGAAACCAACACAATAATATATGCACATATCCTACAAAAAGCTTTCAGTGTGAGGGAAAAGGCTTATAAGCATACATAATTAATATAATAATCAAAATCAGATTAAGGACATCCATGTATACATTTGTTAATGGCTGGATAATGAACAAATAAAAGATATATGACAAAACCATCATGTAATCATATGCAGCAATATCATAATATGTATACATACATAGACATCCAGTAAACAAGTGTCAGGGTACCTGAGGTCTCTACCTCTAAAAGAGGTAGAGACTTAGTAGTTTATCCGTCCAAACGAGCTGTTTCCTTCGTTCCTCGCGGTTCATCTAGTCACTTAAACACCGACCGCGAGGAATCCACGTCCTTTTCTAGCGGGACGCTCAATACGTGACGTCATGACGCTATCACGAGCGACCTGCCACTCAAGTGTCCGATATCCAATCGGTACTTGTCAGAGGCGTGTCTACCATCCGGAGCCAGGGTATTTAAGCTTACTTCTCACTTCAGCTCATTGCCCTGTCGTGGTTCTAGCTTGTCTAGTCACTCAGTGCTCTGGTATTCTAGTTTGCTCTATTGGTTTTGACTCGGCTTGTTGTACTACCCTGCTTATCTCTGTTATCCCTTGACCCGGCTTGTCTCTCGCTTATCTGTCTTCTCGTTCCCTCGACCTCGGCTTGTCTCTGACTATTCTCTATTACTCTCGGTACGTTAGTCCGGCCATTCTAAGGCCCGGTATACGTACCTTTCCACTCTTTGTACCCTGCGTGTTGGATCCCTGTCCCGATCCTGACATTACGACAGGGCCAATGGATCCTGCAGGTACAAACAGTCAGCTTGGTTCTTCTGATCCCAGGTTTGACGCCATGGAGCATAGGATGGATCAGATGGCTCTAGCACTACAGGCACTTTTGTCTCGTGCTAGTAACCCACCTGAGGAGACACGTACTCCTTCTATTTCTCCTGCAGTCTCAGGTCTAGAGGTAGCCACTGTAGGTGCTTCTTCCCGTATTACCCCACCAGTACGTTATGGCGGGTCACCGGAGAAGTGTCGTGGCTTTCTGAACCAGATTAGCATCCATTTCGAATTACAACCCCGCTCTTATCCTACAGATAGAGCGAAGGTTGGATTTGTTATTACTTTACTCATTGAGAAAGCTCTGAGATGGGCCAATCCTTTATGGGAGAATGATAATCCACTAGTCTATAATTATAATGCCTTTGTAGCTGCGTTTAGAAGAACTTTTGACCCCCCTGGTAGAAAGGTCAATGCAGCTAGATTACTGTTGCGCCTTAGACAGGACAATCGAACACTTGTGGATTATGCACTAGAGTTCAGGTCCTTGGCGGCAGAAGTTAAGTGGAACGAACAGGCTTATATAGATGTGTTTCTGAATGGGTTATCAGATGTAATTCTTGACGAGGTCGCTACTAGAGAACTCCCTGAGAATTTGGAGGATTTAATTTCTTTTATATCTCGTATTGATGAACGCCTAAGAGAGAGGCAGAACACTCGAGATAGGACCCGTAGACCCTCCTTTAAACTAGCGCCTACCTTTCAAAATTCTGAGTTCGAGGACTTACGTATTTCTGAACCTATGCAGATAGGCAGTACTCATCTCACAGAGAGGGAGAGACAGTACAGGAGAAGGGAGGGTTTATGTATGTATTGTGGAGTCAGAGGTCATTTACGCCTAAATTGTCCTAATCGTTCGGGAAACGCTCGCACCTAAGTTTCTCTAGAGGACAGGCCTTGGGTGTTTCTACTTTGTCCTCTATTCACAACTACAAAGAGCTCAGGCTTCTGTTACCCGTTTCTTTAAAGTGGGAAAAGGGAGTAGTAAAGACTATGGCACTAATCGATTCTGGAGCTGCTGAGAGCTTTATAGATCAGGGTTTTGCTGCCAAGCATGCTATTCCATCCCAGTTAAAAGAGACACCACTGGCTGTTGAGGCCATCGATGGTAGACCGTTACTTGAGCCTGTTATTTTCCGTGAGACCATACCGATTAACTTAACTGTTGGCATCCTACATAGAGAGGACATATCCTTACTGCTCATTTCTTCTCCGTCTATTCCCATAGTCCTGGGGTACTCCTGGTTGAGGAGACATAACCCTATTATTAATTGGGAGTCAGGGGAGATAGTTTCATGGGGACAGAATTGTCAAGAGAAATGCTTGCGGAAGGTCTCACCTCTCTGCTTAACCAACACCTCGGCTAACTCTGACAATCCTACAGAGACACAAATTCCGCCTCAGTATCTAGATTTAAAGGCAGTATTTGACAAAAAGAAAGCCGATACCTTACCCCCACACAGGTCCTTTGATTGCAAAATTAACCTACTCCCTGGTACCATGCCGCCCAGAGGTCATGTATACCCGTTATCTACGAAAGAGAACTCAGTTCTAGAGGAGTATATTCACGAAAATTTAGACAAGGGATTCATTAGGAGGTCCTCCTGGATTTTTTTTTTGTTAAAAAGAAGGATGGTTCTTTAAGACCTTGTATTGATTATCGAGGCCTAAATAAGATAACCATTAAAAATGCCTACCCGATTCCCTTGATCACCGAACTCTTCGATCGTTTGAAGGGCTCTACAATTTTCACCAAGTTAGATCTCAGAGGGGCATATAACTTGGTGAGAATCCAGCAGGGACATGAGTGGATGACGGCATTCAATACTCAATATGGCCACTATGAATATACAGTTATGCCTTTTGGGTTATGCAATGCACCAGCTGTATTCCAGGATCTGATAAATGAGGTTCTTAGGGAATTTCAGCAAGATTGCGTCATTGTATACCTAGATGATATACTCATACATTCTAGTGAGATTGAGACTCATCACAAGCAAGTCAGGAGGGTTTTGCACAAGCTTCTCCAGCATGGCTTGTACTGCAAGTTGGAGAAATGTAGCTTTGATCAAACCCAGGTAACCTTTCTCGGCTATGTGATCTCTGGGGAGGGATTTAAGATGGTTCCGGATAAGCTCCAGTCCATTCTAGAGTGGCCTTTACCCAAAGGTCTTAAAGCCGTACAGAGATTTATTGGTTTTTCTAATTATTATAGGCGCTTTATTAAGGGTTATTCTTCAATTATCGCGCCTATCACCAATATGACCAAACAGGGGGCTGATACTAAGAATTGGACTACTGAAGCTCTTCTTGCGTTCAAAACTCTCAAGGAGCTTTTCGCTTCCGCTCCAATTTTAGTTCACCCCGACACTTCCCTGCCTTTTCTACTTGAGGTAGACGCATCAGAGACTGGTTTAGGTGCTGTCCTATCTCAAAGGTTGGGTGTTGAGAAACCATTACATCCATGTGGATTTTTCTCTAAAAAATTGTCTGGTACAGAGAGCAGATATGACATTGGTGACAGAGAATTACTAGCGGTTATCAAGGCTTTGAAAGAGTGGAGACATTTATTGGAAGGTACATTACATCCTGTTACCATTCTAACGGACCACAAAAATTTGTCTTATATCGGAGAGGCCAAGCGTTTGTCCTCCAGGCAGGCTCGTTGGTCGTTATTTCTTACCCATTTCAATTACGTTCTGACTTACAGACCTGGGTCAAAAAATTCTAAAGCCGATGCGCTATCTCGCCAATATGAGCCTTCTGCTTCAGTTGAACCACTTTTGTCCTCCATTGTACCCAAATGCAATATTATTGCTAATACCAGTCTCAAAATCCATTCTCCGCTACTTGACCAGATCTTGAAGTCACAACATCTGGCACCCGGAAACACTCCTGAGGGAAGAAACTTTGTCCCCCCTGAACTCCAACTGGAGCTCTTACAATGTTTTCACGAAAGTAAAGTAGCTGGCCATCCTGGTATTCGCAAGACATACTCTCTGATATCCAAGGATTTCTGGTGGTCTTCACTACGAAAAGATATTGAGGAGTTCGTCGCAGCTTGTGAGACTTGTGCCAAGACTAAACAACCTCATACATCTCCTTGTGGTCTGTTACACCCCTTGGACATTCCTGAGAAACCTTGGTCCTGTTTGTCCATAGACTTTATCGTAGATTTGCCTGCTTCCAAGAGACAGACTGTTATTCTCACGGTGGTGGATAGATTTACTAAGATGGCCCATTTCGTGCCATTACCTAAACTTCCGACTTCTCCTGAATTGGCAGAGATTTTTGCGAGAGAGGTTTTTCGCCTACATGGGATTCCTTCGGAGATTGTTTCTGATAGAGGTTCTCAATTTGTCTCACGTTTCTGGAGATCCTTTTGTTCTCAAATGGGAATCAAATTGAACTTCTCCTCTGCCTATCACCCTCAGTCTAAAGGAGCTGCTGAACGTACCAATCAAAAGATCGAGCAGTATCTACGTTGCTTTGTTTCCGAACACCAGGACGATTGGGTCGGTTTGATTCCTTGGGCGGAGTTCGCACACAATAACCTTGTTTGTGATTCAACTCGCTCTAGCCCTTTCTTCATGAACTATGGCTTTCATCCTTCAATTTTTCCTTCGGTTTCCTCTTCTCAGGGGATACCGTCGGTTGATGATCATGTCGCCAACCTGAAGAAATTATGGGATCAGACTCGGCAAATTCTGTTACATAATTCCTCGTTATTCAAGAAACACGCTGACAAGCATAGAAGAGCGGCTCCTGTCTTTGTTCCTGGGGATAGGGTGTGGTTGAGTACTAAGAATATTCGCCTAAAAGTTCCATCTATGAAATTTGCTCCTCGCTACATAGGTCCTTACAGGGTTCTCACTCGTATCAACCCGGTTGCGTATCGCCTTGCTCTGCCACCTGCCTTACGCATTCCTAACTCTTTTCATGTCTCCTTGTTGAAACCTCTTATTTGCAACAAATTCTCCTCTAAGGTTTCCTCACCTCGTCCTGTTCAGGTGGAGGGTCGGGAGGAGTACGAGGTCAGCTCCATCATTGATTCCAGAATTTCAAGGGGAAAATTGCAATATCTGGTCAACTGGAGGGGATATGGTCCTGAGGAGAGGAGTTGGGTACCTCAGGAGGACGTTCATGCTTCTCGCCTTCGCAGAGCATTTCACCTCCGCTTCCCATCTCGTCCCGGTTCCTTCCGCCCGGTGGGCGTATCTGAGAGGGGGGGTACTGTCAGGGTACCTGAGGTCTCTACCTCTAAAAGAGGTAGAGACTTAGTAGTTTATCCGTCCAAACGAGCTGTTTCCTTCGTTCCTCGCGGTTCATCCAGTCACTTAAACACCGACCGCGAGGAATCCACGTCCTTTTCTAGCGGGACGCTCAATACGTGACGTCATGACGCTATCACGAGCGACCTGCCACTCAAGTGTCCGATATCCAATCGGTACTTGTCAGAGGCGTGTCTACCATCCGGAGCCAGGGTATTTAAGCTTACTTCTCACTTCAGCTCATTGCCCTGTCGTGGTTCTAGCTTGTCTAGTCACTCAGTGCTCTGGTATTCTAGTTTGCTCTATTGGTTTTGACTCGGCTTGTTGTACTACCCTGCTTATCTCTGTTATCCCTTGACCCGGCTTGTCTCTCGCTTATCTGTCTTCTCGTTCCCTCGACCTCGGCTTGTCTCTGACTATTCTCTATTACTCTCGGTACGTTAGTCCGGCCATTCTAAGGCCCGGTATACGTACCTTTCCACTCTTTGTACCCTGCGTGTTGGATCCCTGTCCCGATCCTGACAACAAGACTGAAAGCCCTAACATTAGAAAAAATAAATAATAAAAAAAAGGACAGGCAAATCAAAGTATCCCATATAGAAAATGAACCAACCGATCAGGTTACTGAAGAGTTTTAAGCTTCAATCAATCCTGCACGAAACCGAGGCGCGAACCGCATTGTGCGCCTCAAACTGCCGAACCCGCAAGTAGGCTGAATGAAATGGAACGCATACGCGTTCCAACGTACCCGGCAGTCAAAGCCGGTCTATGATTAACGCACGCGCGGAGCGCCACTGCTAGACGCGCTACTGAGGAAATGCATTGTTCATATACCAAAAGGCAGAAAAAGTGTGTATTTTTATAAATCAAACTCCATAAGGAGCCAGAAAACAGTACCTTAAGCTATAGAAAAAATGTAATAGGAAAAATATGTATACAAATAAAAAAAGAGAAAACTAGAAAAATAAGAAAAAAATTGAAAAAAATATTGAAACATAATAAAGAGTACTGAAAATCAGTATTAGAGAAAACTAATAATAAGAAATGAAACATCGGGGGCGGAGCCTAACCTTCAATGGAGTAAGACGTGTGCTCTCCTAGCTCTCCTACCCCGGGCATACAATCAGCATCCATCAGCCTCCACAAAGGTGCATCTCACCCCCAAAACCGACTGAAGACCCACAGCAACCCCGCCACTACACAACCAGATGGGGGGAACTAAAAAAAGAAAAGAATCCACGCCGTCAGTGGCCACAATGTTCCGCGCCAAAGAAGACAAACCGCCATCTTGGGCCCAGAGTCAGGCTGACACAGGCTCAGACTCCGACGAGAGCGGCCGAGAAACCTCAGACACATCTCCACTTACCAAAGATGACCTCCGGAGAATGCTCCGAGAAACATCAGCCGACATCAAGGCCTACACTACCGCGGCGCTTGAAAAGCAAATATCAGGCCTCAAAGAAGACATGGAGGCTCTGGCCTCCCGCACGGGCGCCACGGAACGCCTCATAAAAGAAACCCAGACGCAAACAGCCTCCCAAGGCAAAACAATTGAAAATCTGACGGACAGGGTACACTTTCTGGAAGATGGCCTAGAAGATTATCCGCATAAGGGGCCTACCAGAAACAGTCTTACCAGACGCAATACTGCCGACCATTACTGCAGTATTCCACTCCCTATTACCGGATATCCCAGAGCAGGACATCTACATAGAGAGAGCACACCGGGCGCTGAGGCCACCGATGTTCAACACTAACATCCCCAGAGATATAATCGTGAAGCTCCTACACTTCCCGATAAAAGAAAAACTAATGAATGCGGCCAGAAGTCATCCACCACTATACCAAGGGCAACAGCTACACTTTTATCAAGACCTGGCACCCACTACATTGCAGAAACGCCGAGAGCTGAAACCCCTCACCACCGCACTACTAGAAACCGGATGGCGCTACATGTGGGGGCACCCCTTTAGACTGACCGTAAAAAAAGGAGAACAAACCTTTACCCTCCATCAGGTCACGGACATGCAAGACTTCGCAGCACATCTGGGAATTCCCCTGCGATATCCTCCGACAGACCCCATCCGCCCCACTCCCGGAGATAACAGCCGTAAAGACAGATCCCGCATTAACGCGAACCGCACGCAAGCAAGGCGAAATCCGACACCTGCCTCACAGGACTCTACCCAAACGGACACTTGAACGGCTCCACAAACATCCGCCAGTACTACCCTGGCAGACCCACTCAAGGCGGACAGACCCACTCCGCGAACACGGTCCAAGGACACTGTTACTCTGGTAGTATATTCTACGACAGGTTACACCCCAGTTAATGTTTTTGGTTGTTATGATGGTTTATCACAAATGTTGTAGTTAACCGCCAGACCTTGGCACCTCAGGGCTCTATACCCGCTCCTCACAAGGCCTAGGCCTGCTAAGCCCAAAACCCCAAACATATAGCAAAAACTTACGAGCGCAGGGGGCAATGCATAAATCCCCCAAACCCCAGACCCTGATCGGGAAGGGAAGAGGTATAACCGCCTCCCAACCGCACTAACCACTCGCCTCGGGTCATAACAGGCCGCGAGCCTAAGCAGAAGGCCTCCCCGGTCTCCTTAAGTCCAATTACATCAACCCGATCCCTGTGCAACCCAACCCAGTACTTCGAGAGACGAGTCACATTAAGGCCACAAACCGGTGCCAACGGACGGTCTCTCTTCCCCACTCCCAGCACTAAAAGCAGAAGGCAGAGGGCCTCCCCGGTCCCCTTAAGACCAACTTCATCAGACCGACTCATACGCAACCCAACCCGGTACACTAAGAAACGAGACACACTAAGACCACAAACCGGAGTCAATGGCCAGCTCCTCTCCCTCAGCCCCTGCTACCCTTCTCCCTTTATCTCCCTCTTGCAATAAATAGTTTGGGGGGGGGACGGGGGGGGGAAGGTTTATACTGTAGAGGTCCACAGAACTCGCAAGGCCTCATAACCGGATCGAATCGGCCCGACACGATCACAGAGCACCTAGGGGGAATCGCAGGTTCCCACACTCGGATGCTACTCTAAAAACGTTATGACTGTATTGCAAAATTTGTCTCACCCTGAAGCACTACTTATGTATATATTTATGTTTGCAAAAGTCCAACATAATCTACTTTTTCTATTATGTATTGTATATATAGGAATGTTTTGAGTTATTTTTCACATGGAGGCACTACCAGTTGGCTATATATAGCACCCCATTGGATGACACACCACCCATTATCCCTTAGACAACATGGCGCCGCTCCGCTTATGTTTATACATCTCTCAGAATGCGCCCCGACACCTGACATGAAGGCTTCCCTAACTCCGTTAGTACCACCCCCACTCGATGACACTACAACAACGACGCACCTCTGCAAAACCCACCAGAGAATAACATGGGGTGAAGGGGGATAGACACAGAACACCACCCCCTAGTGCCTAGAGAATAGGACACAATTTGACACACCAGACCAGATTCCCATATGGGCTCACCGACCTACATAACCACCCCACCAAGCTCATACAACCCCAGAGAGACCAGTAATCCCCTGGAATCAACAAGCATCCCAACATTCCCATATGGACACCATATCCTGACTAGCAAACAATTAGAGACATGCAACTGAGACTGAACACCCCGCCTCCACACGCACCCCTGCCCTCCAGCAAAACCATCCCTAACACCCGAACCGTGAAGGTGAGACTGCAAGCTTTGCCTGAGCAACCACGACTGCCTACTCAACGACAAGTAAACAGTTACACACCTTGCACCCACTGAAACCCACACGTATACTGGCTAGCTGTTCAGACCCATGAACCACAGCCACCATACCACCAAACTAACATCAACCCCTGCATCACCCTCCTAAGATACCGCGACAAGCACGCGCAACCTAGGAACCACTCCCACACCCAACTGGGAAAAGAACCACACACACCATAACCACGAAAAACACCCTCACAACCCTACTACTCACTAGACAAATATCAGCCACCCACAACCTCATAACACAACAACCGAACAGCTGAACCCCCAACATACCCACTCTCACACAACGCAAGACAAAACACTGAAACATTAGACACCCTCACTTAAACCACCTTACTCGAGATGCACCATTGGAACCAATACAAAAAACCCGGGGACAGAGAGGGAGAGGCGAAGCACCGACCCACCTCCTGCCTCAAAACCCCAACCAACCGTATACCACCAGAACCACCCGACCACTGAGCTACAATAAGAACACCCGAACCCTCCATAGCACGCAACCTACAAATACCCACCCGCGCAAACCCAACCGCCCACACGATGCCTGGCAACTCGGTAGTAAGACCAGGATTCAACAAACTCCCCTAGACTCAGTCCCACCCGGGACACCCGACACCCACACCCCCCCCCCCCATACTGCCACCCCTCACCAACCCCCCCCCCGAACTCTCGCCCCCCCCAGTTTACCAATAATCCCGCACGTACCCATAACGCGAACAAAAGAAACCAGACAACACACACAACAGACACAACACAGCGACTCCCAGCATGCCAGCCACACTGACCTGCCTATCAATAAATTGCAAAGGGCTAAACAACCCGGCCAAACGACATCAACTAATGAGATGGGCAAACAGATCTAAGGCGGACGTCCTCCTCCTCCAGGACACGCACTATACCGAAGCCAAACAGTTCCCTCTCCTAAGCCGACATTACCGAATCAATCATTTCGCCAGTTCCCCTCACGACAAACACAACGGAGTAGCTATCGTCATACGAAAATCGGGCACACTCGCCATCCAACGCACAATAGCAGACCCACAAGGCCGATACCTCACAGTCACAGGCAAAATAGGCACGCACTCGTACGCCTTCACCTCCGTATACGCCCCAAACATACCCTCTAGCACATTCTGGCAAACGTTACAAGCGCACTTAGCCCTTTTTCCTTCCCACCACTCCATACTCGGCGGGGACTTCAACGCCACCCCATCACCCTCAGTAGACAGACACCGCACGCGCACGCACACCCAACACAAACAACCAACGGCCAAAGCCGACAAACTGCTCTCAGCATTCATCTCACGCACCCACCTACTAGACGCTTGGAGATCACAACACCCAACATCTCTGGACTACACCTTCTTTTCGCACCCACACCACTCATACTCCCGTATCGATCTCTTTCTCATCTCCCCAGCACTAGCACCGTTAGTCAACGCCACATCCATAGGCCCCATTACATGGTCCGACCACGCAGAAATAACGCTCACAATCAACCTGCCATGCACAGTCAGACCGTGGTCTTGGAGACTAAATCCCCACCTGCTTCATAACCCACGAATCAGACAAGAGGTAGATAGAGCCCTCACAGAATACTTTCAATTAAACACAGACGCGGACACTTCGGAAGGGACCCTATGGGCAGCCCATAAGGCAGTAATCAGGGGAGTCCTAATAAACCAGGCAACAATCCACAAAAAACAACAGGTTGCGCACCTAGAATGCGCACTCAAAACCCTCAGAACCCTCGAAGCAAAACACAAAATCGAACGCAGGAGCTAACCGAACAAATTAAAAAATGCCAAATAGATATCAAAACACATATGGCAAAAGACTCCACAAAAGCCTTACTCTGGTCAAAGCAACTCTTTTACGATAAAGCCAACAAAGCCGACACCTTACTCGCACGAAAACTCAAACAGAGAACCGAAAACAAACAGATACACAAGATACGCACCCCGGACGGGTCAGTCACAGAGGCCCCAAACGAAATCGCCAGCGTCTTTCAAAAATACTACGAGGCTCTATACGACCACTCACCAGAAGCACGCCACAACCCAACACCTATCGAAACACTCACAGAACACTACCTCAACCACGTAACATTACCCACCCTTAATGGAGAAACAGCACAATCGCTGGCCAACCCCATATCGACAGTAGAAATTGCAAGGGCCATAAAAGCCCTGAAACCCAACAAGAGCCCGGGCCCAGACGGATTCACCGGGCTCTACTACAAAACGTACGCCACCACCCTGATCCCACACCTATGCAACCTGTACAACGCCATATTAAAAGGCGACCCCCTACCGAAAGACATGCTACAAGCCAACATATGCCTCCTCCCAAAACCCAACAAATCTCACCTAGAACCAGGACACTACCGACCGATCTCCCTCCTCAACGTTGACATAAAACTGTTCACCAAAATCCTCGCCGACCGACTGAACCCCCTCATACCCAAACTGATAAATCCAGACCAAGTAGGCTTCATACCGGCGCGACAGGCCAGTGACAACACGAGACGGACATACGACCTCATCTGGACGGCACAAACTAGACACATACCAACCCTCTTTCTATCACTTGACGCAGAAAAAGCCTTTGACAGACTGTTATGGCCCTTCCTATTCGCTACCCTACTCAAATTCGGATTCCCACAAACATTCATAACCGCTCTACAAGTATTATACGCCACCCCGCAAGCCCATCTCCTACTACCATTAACACACCCCCCTTCCTTCACAATATATAACGGCACACGTCAGGGATGCCCTTTATCCCCACTCCTCTTTGCGCTCTCTCTAGAGCCACTCCTGCAATCACTCAGAACAAACGAAAACATACAAGGCCTGAGAATCCGCGATGAGGAATATAAAACGGCTGCATATGCAGACGACCTACTCATTACAATAACAGAACCAATAACATCCCTCCCACCGCTCCTTCAAGCCCTAGAGACCTACGCCAAAGTATCCGGATACAAACTAAACATCGACAAGACCGAAGTCCTTGCCATCCACATAGACACCCCCACTAAAACAGCCATACGCCAAACTTACCCCTTTGACTTCACACCCACATATATCAAATACCTAGGTATTGCCATACCAGCTGACCTCTCCCGCAGCTATGAACTAAACTACGCCCCCACGATCCAAAAAATCAAACAAGACAGACAAATGGCAAAACATGCCGATATCATGGCTGGGCAGGCTGACATCGATTAAGATGAACGTCCTACCAAGACTTTTATACTTATTCCAAACCCTACCAATCCCGATCAATCACGCAGATTTCAAACAACTACAAACTACCATCAATAAATTCATATGGGCTAACAGACGTACCAGGATCAAAAGACAGACCCTATACGTCCCCAACAAAGCAGGGGGTCTAGGCCTCCCACATCTCATCCACTACTATCAGGCAGCTCAGCTAACGCAAGCACAACACTGGCACGCCCCCTGCGGCACCAAGCGATGGGTAGACCTAGAGCATGATATCTTTGGTAGAGACTTCCCCTCACTGTATATTTGGCTCCCCAGAGCAGCGAGACCCCACCTACCCCAAACATCACCTGCAATCCTCAACACAATCAACATTTGGGACAAAGTAACCCCAAAAAGCGGCTTGACTTCGCAACCCTCACCACTAACGCCGATACTTCGCAACACGCACTTCCCACCCGGCATGACACCGAAAGACTTCGCCCGCTTCGAAGAAAACAACCTCACACGACTACACCACTTCTACAGAAACCGACAACCGATACCATTCGCAGATCTTCCGCAAACCACACCATTCCGCACCTTTGACATGTTCCGCCACCTACAACTCAGAAGCTTCCTAGAAACACCAACAATTACACAGGCCGGCACAAAACCACTCACGCCCTTCGAAAAACACTGCCTACAAAACCCGACGCATAAAGGACAAATCTCCCAGCTGTACACCCACATAATCCAAAATGTTAAGGATGGTGCACTCACATACGTGTCGGCTTGGGAGAGGGATATAGGGCAGGCCGAGGACCCATCAGACTGGGCAGACATATGGGAGGCCACGGCCTCCATATCCATATGTGTAAATCACAAGGAACAAGCGTACAAGACGTTATTGAGATGGTACGTCACCCCTCTAAAACTTAAACAGATGGGCAGGTCAAGCACTGACCTATGCTGGAAAGGCTGTGGACACAGAGGCACTTACATACACATGTGGTGGGATTGTGTCCACACCACACAAGTATGGAACCAAATAGAAATTATGGTTTCACAGATTCTCCACACCGACATCCCACACGACCCATGGATATGGCTCCTATCCAAACCCATGGCCAACACACCAAGATCCCACAACAAACTGATAGCCAAAATCGCGCTCGCCACCAGAAGAGCCATCGCTGAAAAATGGGGTAGCCCAGACACACCCACACTGGACACAGTGAAGAGAAAAATTAAGGACACAATTAAAATGGACGAATTGTCCGCACTGATCCACGACACAACTAAACATTTAAAAAAAATTTGGGACCCGTGGTTCTATGCATTCCCATTAACAACCTAGCCACCAGTCAGCACCAACATAAAACAACACCTCACAAACACAATAACCACACACACCCTAAGACCATAACCCTAACACTCCCAACCCCCCTCCCCCCTGAACCTGAAGACCACCCACACACCCCCCCTAACCCCCCCCCCACACTCCCCCACTGTCCAAGCCGCTGCGCGGACCAAAACCAAATGCCAACCCAAAGATAAAGGTCCCACATAACCAAGAGACAGCACCACACTGGACACCTAGGGCACACACGAACACCTACCAACGCCCAATTAAACACCAACACACCTGAGATACGCACTCCACACCACATCGCAAACAACACCGAAAGGTTACCCAAACTGCACCCAAACCGACATCATATGACAGACAATGAACTGCATAGAGCACGAAGAACGTCTGACATAGACCAGAACGACACGGACAAACACCCACCCCAACCCCCCCCTCACACTAGGGGAGCCCGAACCCCAACGAACCGACCCGACTACCTCAGTATGCAAACACGAGGGGCACAACAGAACCCCCAAGAAACCACAACATAAACTGAAGCCTCTCCTCTGCCGCAAACCAGCAGTAGGACAGGGCATCCTCTCCCATACCCCTCAGTCTCAAATACGCTACCCAGACCACCAGAACAAGATACATCACATGAGACTTGAATATTAACTCGGAGAATATTGCCGACAACGAACAAAACTGAGCTACTGTTCATATGTATAAACCAACGAAATGACTATATGTAAACGTATTGTATATCTTTTACTCGTATTTAACCAATCGCTTACCCCCCGCTTCCATTCTGTACCCTTGAAACCCCATCAAAACACACAAAGCTGCTCAAATTGTACACCGAAATGATATATAGGTTTGAACTGTTTGCATACTGTAAAAAACACTCGTTTGTTCTGTGAAATGTGTATTTTAAACCTTGACCTCCCGTTTTCTTTTCTGTACCCCCACCCCATAAAACAAAAAATCTTTCAAAAATAAAGAATTTATAAAAAAAAAGAAATGAAACATCAATAGGAGTACCATCCATATGATGGAGACTTACAGTAATAAAACCATAAGACAAAAACAAGCATTATCCATGCAAACATCCATATAATAATAGATATCCCAAATGTTAAGAAGACAAGGATGCATGCTTGTCTAGTCAATGCATCTCGAGTCATATAGAGAGATACCAAATCAGAAATCCCATCGACTAAAAGTAAATGAATATTATATGATTTCCTCTGAGTGTTTAATAAAGGATTCTTGATTATCAGTGTTCAGTATCCTATGTTTAGTAATACTGATTTCTTGTTTCAATTCGATCAAATCTTCTTCTATACCCTCAATGGTGAGTGCAATTAGATCCAAGCTGCATTTATTTTCCTCAAATTTTGGTTTATGTTGACAAAAAGAGGGCTTAATGCCCAATTGCAGGCCCCTAGGGATCAGTTTAACTCTCAAGTATTCCACTAGAGTCTCAACATGCAATTGATAATTAATTTCCTTCCTCTGAAGGTATTCAAATCTTTTGTATAAAACAGTACTATTACTCTGAGAAAAATGTTAGAAAAACGGGACAATAAGGCATCTACCTCTGCCCGGAACGCTGTCAGTATAATATGTAACATTTGACGTCATTATGTAAACGTCCTATGTGTACGCTAGATACGCTTCTGTCGCCCTCTATAGACGCCATTACGCGGACGTTATGGGCGTTCTGAGACCTTCTAACAGGAAGTAATTATCGGATTTAAAGGTTTTCCTGGCTATTTTTGGAGCCTTAATTATTTTCAATTAGAGTTTGTATTTGATTCTCTTACACACAGCTGACACCCCTTATACTTAGGGTAAGTGTAATTATTGTATTTTCATTTTGATTGATTAATTGATTTTATTCACCTTGTTTGTTTGTGTACACCTATAAATTGTACTTAATGGTTGTAGTTGGCAGCTTGGTAAAGACCAATTTGGTCGAAATGTTGCCTTGGCTGTGAGTTTAATAAATTGCCTATTCTACTGATATCTGGAGTGCCTGGACCTCTCTATTTTTTTTTCTACAATCTTACCCCTGACAATCCTTGGACAGCTCTTTGGTCTTCGCCATGGTGGAGAGTTTGGAATCTGATTAATTGTTTCTGTGGACAGGTATCTTTTATACAGGTAACAAGTTGAGATCAGGAGCCCTCCCTTTAAGAGAATACTCCTAATCTCAGTTTGTTACCTATATAAAAGACACCTGGGAGCCAGAAATCTTGCTGATTGGTTGGGGGATCAAATACTTTTTTCACTCAGACATGCAATTCAATTTATAACTTTTTTGACATGTGTTTTTCTGGATTATTTTTTTTGTTATTCTGTCTCTCACTGGTAAAATACACCTACCATTAAAATTATACACTGATCATTTCTTTGTCAGTGGACACACGTTCAAAATCAGCAGGGGATCAAATACTTTTCCCCCTCACTGTATATCAGGCAGGTGCATTTTATCACTTTTAGGTGAGTTGGAAATCAGTTGTGACACTACAAGTACAAATATACACCCTGTTCCAAATTATTATGCAAATGATATTTTTCTCATTTACCTAAATAATTGATGTAAATAACAGTAGGCATAATTCTCATGTTATCAACTATTATGAGTACAATTCAAATTTTATTGAACAAACCTCATAATGATAACAGTATTTTTTTTTAAACATAAAAAACTTGCAATGCACTGTTCCAAATTATTAAGCACAGTAAGTTTCAAAACACTTTATAGGTTGTAAAGAACTGAAAATTGTCATTTGTTGTGTTTGCAGCATATTTACTGAAATCAAAAGCTATTTCAATAAAACGTATAACAACATTTGAACTTTTTAAACAGTTTAACAGCTCACGTTACATTTTAACATAGGATCCCTTATTTGATAGCAGCTTCACAAGTCTTGCATCCATTGAACTTGTGAGTTTTTGGACAGTTTCTGCTTTAATTTGTTTGCATGATGTCAGAATAGCCTTCCAGAGCTATCTTGAGGATGCTCCAAAAGATGGTGCATTGTCATGCATGAAGATGATTTTATTACGGAAAGCATAGTTCTTCCTTCTGTACCAGGGAAGAAAGTGGTCAGTCAGAAACTCCACAAACTTTGCAGAGGTCATCTTTACACCTTTGGGGACCCTAAAGGGGCCAACCAGCTCTCTTACCATGATTCCGGCCCAAAACATGACTCCACCACCGCCTTGCTGATGTTGCAGCCTTGTTGGAACAGGGTGGCCGTCCACCAACCATCCACTACTCCATCAATCTGGACCATCCAGGGTTGCACGGCACTCATCAGTGAACAGGACTGTTTGAAAATTAGTCTTCATGTATTTTTCTGCCCAATGCAGCCGTTTCTGCTTGTGAGCATTGGTTAGTGGTGGCCGAATAGAAGGTTTATGCACAGTTGCAAGACTCTGGAGGACTCTACACCTTGATATGCGTGGGACTCCAGAGGCACCAGCAGCTGCAAATATCTGTTTGCTGCTATGTAATGGTATTTTAGCAGCTGCTCTCTTGATCCGATGCATGGATCTGGCAGAAATCTTCCTCAATGTGCCTTTATCTGCACAAACCCGTCTGTGCTCTGAATCAGCCACAAATCTCTTAATAGTGCGATGATCACGCTTAAGTTTTCGTGAAATATCTAATGTTTTCATACCTCGTCCAAGGCATTGAACTATTTCACTCTTTTTGGCAGCAGAGAGATCCTTTTTCTTCCCCATATTGCATGAAAATGGTGCTCTGCTTAATAATGTGGAACACCCTCCCTTAGTAGTTTTTCCTTAAATTGGGCTCACCTGGCAATCTAATTAACACAGTTGTCTGAGATTGTTTTCAGTGATCAAAAGAGCCCTGAGACACAATGCCATCCATGAGTTAAACTGAAAAACAAAATATTTAATCTTTGTGACACTTAAATAGAATTTGCATAATAATTTGTGCAGGTGTGCTTCAGTCAGCGAGTTGTGTCTTTATCATAGAACATACATTAATTCACAAAAATAAATATATTTGGGAAGTGAATATAGTAAAAAAAAAATCTGAAGGGATGCATTGTGTGATTCTGTCTTTTGTATGTTTAAGGGATGCAAGGTGTGTTTTGTGTAAGGGATGCATGTATCTGTAAGGGGTGCATTGAGTGTGTGTACGGGTGCATTAAGTGTGTGTGTAAGAGATGCATTGTGTTTCTCTGCGTGTGTAAGAGAAGCAGTGTGTGTTTGTGTGTAAGCAATGCATTGTGTTTTTCTGTGTGCAAGAGATGCATTGTGTATGTGTGTATAAGGGATGCATTGGGTGTGTGTAATTGATGCATTGTGTGTGTGTGGAGGGATGCATTGTGTGTGTGTGGAGGGATGCATTGTGTGTGTGTGTAATTGATGCATTGTGTGTTTGTATGTTTATGTGTGTGTATATGTGTGTGTGGAGGGATGCATTGGGTGTATCTGTGTGTGTTAGTAGGGATGCATTGTATGTTTTTGTGCGTGTGTGTTTGTGAGTGTTGGGATGCATTGGGTGTGTGCAGGGATGCATTGGTTGTTTCTGTGTGTGTGTGTGTAGGGATGCATTGTATATTTATGTGTGTGTGTGTACGGATTGTGTGTTTCTGTGTGTAGGGATCAATTGTGTGTTCCTGTGTATGTAGGGATGCATTGTGTATGTGTGCGTAGTGTGAAAGAGAGAGTTTGTGGGTTAGGGTAGGGGCTAAGAGGGCAGCAGCTCTATATTTTTATTATTATATATTTTTTGTTAATATATTTTTTGGGTGTTTTACATCCCACTTTAGTGTATCTTTTAAATGCCCCGTGTGTGTCTCTCATCCCCCCCCCATCTTTGTATGTCTCCTACATCCTCTCAACCCCTTTGTGTGTCTTGCTCCCCCCCAGCCCCTTTGTGTCTTTTACTCTTTCCAGCTCTTTGTGTGTGTCTTTTTCCCCCTCAGCCCATCTGTGTCTTTCTCCTTCCCATGTCCCTCTGTGTGTCTCCCTCTCGAGTCCCTCTGTGTGTCTCTTTCTCCCCTACCAACCTCTTTGTGCTTCACTTTCGCCCCTTCCTCAGCCTCTCTGCATGTCAGTTCCAACCGCTCGGCCCTTAATGATCTTTCACCCTTCATCCCCTCTGCTCTCCCCTCCCGTCTCTTAGTAATCTCCCCTCCTGTCCCTTAGAGCTCTCCCATCCCCTCTTGTCCGTTAGTGCTCTTCTCTACCCTCCCTGTTCCTTAGTGTTCTGCTCAACCCTGCCCCCCACCCCCTCTCCTTAGTGGCCCTCTCCCCCCACCCCCTCTCCTTAGTGTCCCTCTCCCCCCAACCCCTCTCCTTAGTGGCCATCTCCCCCACACACACCCTTTTTAGTGTTCTTCTAATAATGTAGAGTAGCTCCTCCAAAGGGTAGTTCTTCTCAGTATACAGGTAGCAGGTAGGCAATGGTGGTATAGATGTGCCAGGAACAGTGAAAGATATAAATAGAACTAAAAAAACTGAAAAGCATAAAAAATTAATAAATGGTCAGACACATAAATTGTAAATAAAAAGTGAATGACAAATATCGTTAAAGGACCAGTATAGTGCCATGAAAACAAACTTGTTTTCCTGGCACTATAGGGTCTTTAGGATCCCCTTGCACCCTCATGGCCCCCCTCCCGCCGGGCTGAAGGGGTTAAATACTTACCTGTCTAAAGCGCCGGGCTCCCTCGGCACTGGGGAACTCTCCTCCCCCAGATATAAAGACATATTTATATAGAGGCGGCTCTAGACTTACCTGTGTATGTGCCTGAGAGTGTCCTTGTGTGTGTGAATGTGTGTTTCTGTGAGCATGTTTGCGTTTTTGTCTTGGAACCCTATGTGTATGGGGTAGCTGCTTGAAGTGTGTTGTGTGTTTGGGGGTCTGCCTGTAGCCTTCGTGCATTGTATTTATGGCAAATCTATATTTAAAAGAAGGAGAAATACCACAACAAGAGGACATAGTCTTAAATTAGAGGGGCAAAGGTTTAAAAATAATTTCAGGAAGTATTACTTTACTGAGAGGGTAGTGGATGCATGGAATAGCCTTCCAGCTGAAGTGGTAGAGGTTAACACAGTGAGGGAGTTTAAGCATGCGTGGTATAGGCATAAGCAGTGGCGTACATTCCGCAGTCGCAGGGGTCGCGCATGCAACCCGGTATGTACACCAATTTGCCAGCTTCTTCTCCTGGGGGGCCCAGGAGCTGGCCACCTCTGGGCCCCCCGAGGCTGGCCCTGGTGTCACTGGGCGGACGAGTGGGCTGATGGGCGTGCGAGGGAGCACTCTCCCCTGAGCGCTCTCTGCCCAGCTCCCTTGCGCGCCACTTGCTGATGCCGGAGCCGGAATATGACGTAATTCCGATTCCGGCATCAGTAAGCGGCGTGCAAGGGAGCTTGGCAGAGATCGCTCAGGGGAGAGTGCTCCCTCGCGCACCCGCAGGACCGGCCGCCAGACAGCCCAACTGGACCCCAGGGAATCCCCTCAGCACTCCCAAAGGTAAGGAAGTTGGGGGATCACATAAAAAAAAAACATGTATGTTTGTGTATGTGTGTTAGTATTAGAGTGTGTTTGTTAGTGTTAGTTTTTGTGTCAGTGTGTGTTACTGTGTGTGTGTCTGCGAGTGTCAGTGAGTGTGTTAGTTTTTGTGTGTGTGTGTTACTGTGTGTGTCTGTTATTGAGTGTGTGCCTGCTAGTGAGTGTCAGTGTGTTTGTTAGTTTGTGTGTCAGAGTGTGTGTGTGTCAGTGAGTGTGTTACTGTGTTTCTCTGTTACTGAGTGTGTTAGTTTGTGTGTGTCTGTTAGTGAGTCTGTTTGGTGTCTGTTAGTGAGTGTTTGTCAATGATAGTGTATGTTTTGTAAGTGTGAGTGTGTATGTCAGTAAATGTGTGTGTCTGTTAGCTAGTGTGTATGCGTTTGAAACCCCTTCAGCACTTACCTTTCTCCAGCGCCGGACTCCCTTGGCGCTCAGGATCCCTCTGGGATATGGACGTCCAGCGTTTTCTCACTCTGATTTTCACAGTGAGAATCGCGGAAGCGCCTCTAGCGGCTGTCAGTGAGACAGCCACTAGAGGCTAAATTAACCCTCAGTGAAACAGCAGTTTCTTTGAAGCTGCTATGTTTTCAGCTGCAGGGTTAAAACTAGAGGGACCTGGCACCCAGACCACTTCATTGAGCTGATGTGATCTGGGTGTCTGTAGTGGTCCTCTAATTGTATGTGTATCTGCATGCACTGGCGTACATACCGCGTTCGCATCCCTATGACCAGGTGCCCGCCGCCATGTGTTGCGACCCTGGCCCAAGCAGAGTAAGCGCGGAAGGGGAAAGAGGGGGCCCACGGATTCATTTTCGCACCGGGGCCCCATGGGCAGGGGCGTATTAGCCGCGAGGCAAACAAGGCATTTGCCTTGGGCGGCATTTTCCAGGGGGCGGCAAAAAAAGCCGCCCCAAATGCCCAAGGCAAATGTCTTGTTAGCCTTGCGGCTAACAGACATGCCTGGCTGCTGGGCGATCGGGCGGCACTGGCTGGCTGGCGGGCGGGCGGCTGGCCGGCGAGGGAGCACTTCCCCTGAGCTGTCTGCTCAGCTCCCTCGCCAGCCGCAGAGTGAGGCTGGGAGGCGGAGCCGGAATATGACGTCATATTCCGGCTCCCAGCCTCACTCTGAGGCGCGCGAGGGAGCTGAGCAGACAGCTCAGGGGAAGTGCTCCCTCGCCGGCCGGCCGCCCGATCGCCCAGCAGCCACTGGACCACCAGGGACGAAGAGACACCCCCCCCTCCCCAGCATTCCCAAAGGTAAGGAGGCTGGGGGGGGGGGGGGGGTTAATAAAAAAAAAAAAAAAAAAAAAGTGTTAAAAATAAATTTAAAAAAAAAATGTGTTAAAAATAAATTTTAAAAAAAATGTGTTAAAAATAAATAAAACAAAAGTGTTAAAAATAAATAAAAAAAAATGTGTTAAAAATAAATTTTAAAAAAATGTGTTAATGTGGGTGGGTGAGTGTGTGTCTGTGTCTGTTAGTGTGTGTGTCTGTTAGTGTGTGTCTGTTAGTGTGTGTGTCTGTTAGTGTGTGTGTCTGTGTCTGTTAGTGTGTGTGTGTGTGTGTGTGTCTGACTGTGTGTGTATGTTAGTGAGTGTGTGTGTCTGTTAGTGTTTGTGTCTGTGTCTGTTAGTGTGTGTCTGTGTCTGACTGTGTGTGTATGTTAGTGAGTGTGTATGTTAGTGAGTGTGTTTGTCTGTTAGTGAGTGTGTCTGTTAGTGTGTGTGTGTGTTTCTGTTAGTGTGTGTGTGTGTTTCTGTTAGCTAGTGTATGCGTATCTGTCAGTGAATGTGTGTGTGTGTGTGTGTATTTAGTATGCGGGGCGGGGGGAAAGGTTGGGTGGGGGTGGCGCGGGAGGAGGGGGGAGGGGGGGCGCCTGAGTTTTGTCCTGCCTAGGGCAGCACAAAACCAGGATACACCACTGCCCATGGGTCGTGTGTATGCCACTGGGCATAAGGCTATCCTAGACTTAAAAAGGCACTGTCATGCCGAACTTACCTTTCTTTAATCGATTCCTCTTCTCTCCCTCTCTCAGGATCTGTTCTTCATTTCTTCCTGTCTGCTCTAGTTTTCTTTACAACATAAGACAAAGTAGGGACTATTTGTCTTATGGAGGTTTCCTACGCCTGACCATCTCTGACCAGCGGAGGAGCAAAGTGTGCTTCATTTCCGGTGGTCAGAGAAATTTTCCCATAATTCTAAGCTTTCCTCCCTGTTCCCGCGATGCTTCCTGTCAGTATTCCCGAACGTCCTGTCATTTAGACAGGACGCCGGCAAAACTGCCGAATTGCGTCCTAACAGAATGAGAACAGTTTGTTCATTCGTGTTACGACGCAATTCGGCACTTTGTTGTAACTCCTTAATTCCCACGGTATTTCAGCCAAATTTACTAATACTAAGTAAAGATTACTTAGTATTAGTAAATGCTGCTCCTTATAGGGGCATGTCTATTAAACAGTGAGCATCCTGTGGCTGCTCACTGTTAAAAAAAACAACTAAAAAAACCTAGTACCCACCCCTGGCCCCCACCTCTGAGCGGCGGGTGGGGGCCTTAAAGGATAATGGGTAGGGAGACCTATTGTCCTCCCCCCTGGCCCCCACCCCTAAATGGTGGGTGGGGGCCATAAATAACAATAAGGGGGGGACCTATTGTCCTCCCCCCGGCCCCCACCCCTGAGCGGTGGGTGGCGGCCATAAAGGATAAGGGGGAGGTGCTAAACCACGCCCTTCATTTTAAGCTTCGCCTCCTGTCTGAAGGCCCTCAGAGCTCCTAGAAAGCTGGCTGGGTTGGAAGGTGAGCACACACAGTGGAGGGGAGGCTACATAAGCGGACAGGAGGGGAGAGGGGCTAAAGAGTGCACGGGAGGGGAGAATGGCTACATAAGGGGACAGGAGGGGAGAGGGGCTACATAAGGGGACAGGAGGGGAGAGGGGCTACATAAGGGGACAGGAGGGGAGGGGGCTACAGGATGGGAGAGGGGCTAAGGAGGGCACAGAAGGGGAGATGCTAAAGAGGGCTCAGGAAGGGGGCTACATAAGCGGACAGGAGGGGAGAGGGGCTAAAGAGTGCACAGAAGGGGAGGGGGCTAAAGAGGGCACAGAAGGGGGCTACAGGAGGGAGAGGGGCTAAAGAGGGCACAGAAGGGGAGATGCTAAAGAGGGCTCAAGAAGGGGGCTACATAAGTGGACAGGAGGGGAGAGGGGCTAAAGCGTGCATGGAAGGGGAGAATGGCTACATAAGGGGACAGGAGGGGAGAGGGGCTACATAAGGGGACAGGAGGGGAGGGGGCTAAAGAGGGTACAGAAGGGGGCTACAGGATGGGAGAGGGGCTAAGGAGGGCACAGAAGGGGAGATGCTAAAGAGGGCTCAGGAAGGGGGCTACATAAGCGGACAGGATGGGAAAGGGGCTAAAGAGTGCACAGGAGGGGAGAAGGGCTACATAAGGGGACAGGAGGGGAGAGAGGCTAAAAAGGGCACGGGAGGGGCAAAAGAGGGGACAAGCGAGGAGGGGGCTAAAAGAATGCAGAGGAAGGGAGGTGGCTAAAGAGTGCACAGAAAGGGGAGGGGCAAAAGAGGACACAGAAGGGAAGGAGGCTTAAGAGAGCACAGGAGGGAAGGGGGCTACTTAAGGGCACAGGAGGAGAGGGGGCTAAAGGGTGCACAGAAGAGGAGGGGGCTAAAGGGTGGCTACATAAGGGAACAGAAGTAGAGAGAGGCTAAAGAGGGCACAGGAGGGGAGGGGCTAAAGAAATGCGCATAAATGTTGGGGGAGAAAGGAACACAGATGCAATGAGATGGGACAAAGATACACAGAGGGGCTGGGGGCACAAAGAGACACACAGAAGGGCTGGTGGGATAAAGAGGAACATAGAAGCACTTGGGGTAGTAAAGAGACAGAGGGGCTGGGAAGGGGAAAAAGAGACACACAAAGGACAGATGCACAAATTGGCTTGGACAGAAAGAGACACTCAAAGGGGCTATGAGAGACAGAGGCACACAGAAGGGCTGCAGGGATGAACAGACACACAGAAGGGCTGGGGGGAGAGACACACAGAAGGGAGAGGGAAAAAAAGAGACACACAAAGGGCTTAGTAATAGATGCCTGCTAGTGGAAGAAAGAGGCCAGTCACAGTTGCCAGCACCAGCCAGCCACAGCAGCCAACCTGCATGCCAACCAGCCACAGCAGCCTGCCAGCTGGCCACAGCAGTCAGCCAGCCGGAGCAGCCAACCAGCAACAGTAATTAAGATGAGAAGAGACAGCTTGAGCTGGGTATCACAGAGCTTTGTTATGTCACTATATTTTGAATGTGGGCCTGCATTTTAGAGAAAACAATCTCTAGGGCCCTTTAGACTCCATTGTAGTCTCTAATGGTGCCTTGAGGGGACTCTTATTAACATACAGCTTACATAGTTGTGGAATGAATATTCTTAAAAACTTTAAAGATTATTGTGGGTGTTTTTTTACATTTTAAAAGTGTAAAACACACTGCATCCCGTGCACACACACTCAGACACACACTACATCCCCTGCACACACACAAAGACACACTGCATTCCCTGCACAAACTAGAAACACACTGCATCCCCAGCACACACACAGACACACAGACACACTCTCAGACACTATTCACTACACACTGCTTATAATAATGGATGTGGTTGTGTTTTGGTGTGCATGCTTGTGGTGAGGAGGGGGCAGCATTTCATCAATGTTTCCATTTTTTACGGTACAGCCGAGGTGGATTTTGGGCAAGCTTAATGTAAGCTATAGGAGGGGTTATCAAATGTATTTTTGGGATGAAGTCCCTAGTCCACATAGGGGATGGGATAGAGCCAAAACTAAAAGAGAATGGTGAGAAGTCGCACAGGGACATTTAGAAAAATAAACAAACATACTGCTGAGAACAACAATGCATTCACACACAGTAACATCCAGTGAAGGACACTCATACATACAAACATACACACGTGTGTTACAAATACATTCGTGCACTTACTAACACATTTCATACAATTATTCAATAACTGCATCTATACACAATAACATTATACACAAGTATTCATTGGAATTCACACACATCTGTAAATACATTTCTGCATTCCAAATACATTGGCTCTCTGCAAAATACATCCAGCTTACACACAGTTCATACAAAAACACTACCAGCTGATAAGCTCTCTGAGGAAAAGAAATGTCACTGATTAGCAATTTTGGGACAACAATGACACTGGTCAGTGATTTGGGCACAGAAATGGCACTATTAAACTATTTGGACACAAAAGGGACACTGATAAGATAGGGACAAAGAAAAGTTGAGACTAAGATGGCACTAATTAGCTATATTGGGACAAAGATGGCACTGGGAAGCTGTATGGGTGTCAGGATCGGGACAGGGATCCAACACGCAGAGTACAAAGAGTGGAAAGGTACGTATACCGGACCTTAGAATGGCCGGACTAACGTACCGAGAGTAATAGAGAATGGTCAGAGACAAGCCGAGGTCAAGGAAACGAGAAGACAGATAAGCGAGAGGACAAGCCGGGTCAAGGGATAACAGAGATAAGCAAGGTAGAACAACAAGCCGAGTCAAAACCAATAGAGCAAACTAGAATATCAGAGCACTGAGTGACTAGACAAGCTAGAACCACGACAGGGCAATGAGCTGAAGGGAGAAGTAAGCTTAAATACCCTGTCTCCGGAAAGCAACCACGCCTCCAACAAGTACCGATAGGATATCGGACAATTGAGTGGCAGGTCGCTCAGGATTAGCGTCATGACGTCACGTATCGAGCGTCCTGTTAGAAAAGGACGTGGATTCCTCGCGGTCGTTGTATAAGTGACTAGAAGGACCGCGAGGAACGGGGAAAATGGCTCGCCTGGATGGATAGGACTCTAAGTCTCTACCTCTCTCCGAGGTAGAAGCCTCAGGTACCCTGACAGTACCCCCCCTCTCAGATACGCCCACCGGGCGGAAGGAACCGGGACGAGATGGGAAGCGGGAGTGAAACGCCCTGCGGAGGCGAGGAGCATGAACATCCTCCTGAGGTACCCAACTCCTCTCCTCAGGACCATATCCCTTCCAGTTGACCAGATATTGCAGTTTACCTCGTGAGAGTCTTGAATCAATGATGGAGCTGACCTCGTACTCCTCCCGACCCTCCACCTGAACAGGACGAGGTGAAGAAACCTTAGAGGAGAATCTGTTGCAAATTAATGGCTTCAACAAAGACACATGAAAGGAGTTAGGGATGCGTAAAGCAGGTGGCAGAGCTAGGCGATACGCAACCGGGTTGATACGAGTGAGAATCCAGCAAATTTCATGGATGGGACTTTTAAACGAATGTTCCTAGTGCTCAGCCACACCCTATCCCCAGGAACAAAAACAGGAGCCGCCCTTCTATGCTTATCAGCGTGTTTCTTGACCAACGTAGAATTATGTAAAAGAATTTGACGAGTCTGATCCCACAACTTCTTCAGGTTGGCGACATGATCATCGACCGACGGTACTCCCTGAGAAGAGGAGACCGAAGGAAAAATTGCAGGATGAAAGCCATAGTTCAAGAAGAAGGGACTAGAACGAGTAGAGTCACAAACAAGGTTATTGTGTGCGAACTCCGCCCAAGGAATCAAACCGGACCAATCGTCCTGGTGTTCGGAAACAAAGCAGCGTAGATATTGTTCAATCTTTTGATTGGTACGTTCAGCAGCTCCGTTAGACTGAGGGTGATAGGCAGAGGAGAAGTTCAATTTGATACCTAATTGAGAACAGAAGGATCTCCAGAATCGTGAGACAAATTGAGAGCCTCTATCAGAAACAATCTCTGAAGGAATCCCATGTAAGCGAAAAATCTCTCTCGCAAAAATCTCCGCCAATTCAGGAGAAGTCGGGAGTTTGGGTAATGGCACGAAATGGGCCATCTTAGTGAATCTATCCACCACTGTGAGAATAACAGTCTGTTTCTTGGAAGCAGGTAATTCCACAATAAAGTCTATGGATAGACAGGACCACGGTTTCTCTGGAATGTCCAAGGGGTGTAACAGGCCACATGGAGATGTATGAGGTTGTTTAGTCTTGGCACAAGTCTCACAAGCTGCGATGAACTCTTCAATATCCTTTCGTAAGGAAGGCCACCAGAAATCCTTGGATATCAGAGCATATGTCTTGCGAATGCCAGGATGACCAGCTACTTTACTTTCGTGGAAACATTGTAAGAGCTCCAGTTGGAGTTCCGGGAGGACAAAGTTTCTTCCCTCAGGAGTGTGTCTGGGTGCCAAATGTTGTGACTTCATGATCTGGTCAAGTAACGGAGAATGGATTTTGAGACTAGTATTAGCAATAATATTGCATTTAGGTACAATGGAGGACAGAAGCGGTTCAGCTGAAACAGAAGGTTCATATTGGCGAGATAGAGCATCAGCTTTAGAATTTTTCGAACCAGGTCTGTAAGTGAGAACGTAATTGAAATGGGTAAGAAATAACGACCAACGAGCCTGCCTGGAGGACAATCGCTTAGCCTCTCCAATATATGACAAATTCTTGTGGTCTGTTAAAATGGTAACAGGATGTAATGTCCCTTCCAATAAATGTCTCCATTCTTTTAAAGCCTTGATAACCGCTAGTAATTCTCTGTCACCAATGTCATATCGGCTCTCAGCACCAGACAATTTTTTAGAAAAAAATCCACATGGATGTAATGGTTTATCAACACCTAACCTTTGAGATAGGACAGCACCTATACCTGTCTCTGAGGCGTCTACCTCAAGTAGGAAAGGCAGAGAAGTGTCAGGGTGTACTAAAATTGGAGCGGAAGCGAAAAGCTCCTTGAGAGTTTTGAAAGCAAGGAGAGCTTCAGTAGTCCAATTCTTAGTATCAGCCCCCTGTTTGGTCATATTGGTGATAGGCGCGATAATTGAAGAGTAACCCTTAATAAAGCGCCTATAATAATTAGAAAAACCAATAAATCTCTGGACAGCTTTAAGACCCTTGGGTAAAGGCCACTCTAGAATGGACTGGAGCTTATCCGGATCCACCTTAAATCCTTCCCCCGAAATCACATAACCAAGGAAGTTTACTTGGGCTTGATCAAAGCTACATTTCTCCAACTTGCAGTACAAGCCATGTTGGAGAAGTTTGTGCAAAACCCTCCTGACTTGTTTGTGATGAGTCTCGATCTCACTAGAATGTATGAGTATATCATCTAGGTATACAATGACGCACTCCTGCTGAAATTCCCTAAGAACCTCGTTTATCAGATCCTGAAATACAGCTGGAGCATTGCATAACCCAAAAGGCATTACTGTATATTCATAGTGACCATATCGAGTATTGAACGCCGTCATCCACTCGTGTCCCTGCTGGATTCTCACCAAGTTATATGCCCCTCTGAGATCTAACTTGGTGAAAATTGTAGAACCCTTTAAACGATCAAAAAGTTCGGTAATCAAGGGAATCGGATAGGCATTTCTAATGGTTATCTTATTCAGACCTCGATAATCAATACAAGGTCTTAAAGAACCATCCTTCTTTTTAACAAAAAAAAATCCAGCCCCGGCAGGAGAGGAGGATCTCCTAATGAATCCCTTGTCTAAATTTTCGTGAATATACTCCTCCAGAACTGAGTTCTCTTTCGTAGATAACGGGTATACATGACCCCTGGGCGGCATGGTACCAGGGAGTAGGTTAATTTTGCAATCAAAGGACCTGTGTGGGGGTAAGGTATCTGCTTTCTTTTTATCAAATACTGCCTTTAAATCCAAGTACTGAGACGGTATTTGTGTCTCTGTAGGGTTGAAAGAATTAGCCGAGGTGTTGGCTAAGCAGAGAGGTGAGACCTTCCGCAAACATTTCTCTTGACAATTCTGTCCCCACGAGACTATCTCCCCTGACTCCCAATTAATGATAGGGTTATGTCTCCTCAACCAGGAGTACCCCAGGACTATGGGAATAGACGGAGAAGAAATGAGCAGTAAGGATATGTCCTCTCTATGTAGGACGCCAACAGTTAAGTTAACCGGTATGGTTTCACGGAAAATAACAGGCTCAAGTAACGGTCTGCCATCGATGGCTTCAACAGCCAGTGGTGTCTCCCTTAACTGGGATGGGATAGCATGCTTGGCAACAAAAACCTGGTCAATAAAGCTCTCAGCAGCTCCAGAATCGATTAGTGCCATGGTCTCTACTACTCCCTTCTCCCAAGTTAAAGAAATGGGTAACAGAAGCCTGTGCTCTTTGTAGTTGTGAATAGAGGACAAAATAGAAACACCCAAGGCCTGTCCTCTAGAGAAACTTAGGTGCGAGCGTTTCCCGAACGATTAGGACAATTTAGGCGTAAATGACCTCTGACTCCACAATACATACATAAACCCTCCCTTCTCCTGTACTGTCTCTCCTCCTCTGTGAGATGAGTATTGCCTATCTGCATAGGTTCAGGAAAACGTAAGGCCTTGAACTCAGAACTTTGAAAGGTAGGAGCTAGTTTAAAGGAGGGTCTACGGGTCCTATCTCGAGTGTTCTGCCTCTCTCTTAGGCGTTCATCAATACGAGATATAAAAGAAATTAAATCCTCCAAACTCTCAGGGAGTTCTCTAGTAGCGACCTCGTCAAGAATTACATCTGATAATCCATTCAGAAACACATCTATATAAGCCTGTTCGTTCCACTTAACCTCTGCCGCCAAGGACCTGAACTCTAGTGCATAATCCACAAGTGTTCGATTATCCTGTCTAAGGCGCAACAGTAATCTAGCTGCATTGACCTTTCTACCAGGGGGGTCAAAAGTTCTTCTAAAAGCAGCTACAAAGGCATTATAATTATAGACTAATGGATTATCATTCTCCCATAAAGGATTGGCCCATCTCAGGGCTTTCTCAATGAGTAAGGTAATAACAAATCCAACCTTCGCTCTATCTGTAGGATAAGAGCGGGGTTGTAATTCGAAGTGGATGCTAATCTGGTTTAGAAAGCCACGACACTTCTCTGGTGACCCACCATAACGTACTGGTGGAGTAATACGGGAAGAAGCACCTACAGTGGCTACCTCTAGACCTGAGCCTGCAGGAGAAATAGAAGGAGTACGCGTCTCCTCAGGTGGGTTACTAGCACGGGACAATAATGCCTGTAGTGCTAGGGCCATCTGATCCATCCTGTGCTCCATGGCGTCAAACCTGGGATCAGAAGAACCAAGCTGACTGTTTGTACCTGCAGGATCCATTGGCCCTGTCGTAATGTCAGGATCGGGACAGGGATCCAACACGCAGAGTACAAAGAGTGGAAAGGTACGTATACCGGACCTTAGAATGGCCGGACTAACGTACCGAGAGTAATAGAGAATGGTCAGAGACAAGCCGAGGTCAAGGAAACGAGAAGACAGATAAGCGAGAGGACAAGCCGGGTCAAGGGATAACAGAGATAAGCAAGGTAGAACAACAAGCCGAGTCAAAACCAATAGAGCAAACTAGAATATCAGAGCACTGAGTGACTAGACAAGCTAGAACCACGACAGGGCAATGAGCTGAAGGGAGAAGTAAGCTTAAATACCCTGTCTCCGGAAAGCAACCACGCCTCCAACAAGTACCGATAGGATATCGGACAATTGAGTGGCAGGTCGCTCAGGATTAGCGTCATGACGTCACGTATCGAGCGTCCTGTTAGAAAAGGACGTGGATTCCTCGCGGTCGTTGTATAAGTGACTAGAAGGACCGCGAGGAACGGGGAAAATGGCTCGCCTGGATGGATAGGACTCTAAGTCTCTACCTCTCTCCGAGGTAGAAGCCTCAGGTACCCTGACAATGGGGACAGAGGCAGTACTGGGAAGCTGGGCACAAATATGGCACTAATAAGTTTTTTGGAGGCAAAGCTGGCACTGTAGGAAGTGGGTGACATGTGACCTGGGTTGGGGGTGGAGTTGTTTCCCTAGAAAATGGGTGTGGTTAGAAGTTACATGTTTGTAAAGAGGAGGAGTTAGCAATATAGCCACACAAGGGAAGGGGGGCGCACAAAAATATTCTTTCAGCCAGGCGTCAGTGACCCCAGGATTGACCCTGGTGAATGGGGTCTGTGTTTGTATGGGGATTTGTGGGTGTAGGGGGTTTTAGGTTTAGATACAACAATACATGGATGGTGTTGGTAGCGGACAGTAGTTTGGTATTCTTGTTCTTTTATATACCTTTATTCTGATGATATGATCTTATTTTGTTATTAGAGTAGTCATGTTTGTCTCGAATGCACTTTTAATTTTCATATATTTTTCATCAAAGACAATAAGATTAACACATGCACATTTTTAAAATAAAAGTGCATACAAACACTGTCATAGACCAAGGTTGGCTCAATAGTATTCCAAAAAGTACATTTTTAAGGATGAGGAATTGTTCACGTATTGAAGACTACAATGATCAGCCACAATTAAAGAAACCGTTTTTAGATAAAAATTATTCTGAAAGATTGTTAGATTCTATAATAGAAAAAGTCAAACAAAAAGACAGGAATATTCTTTACAGTATAAAAAGAAAGACACCAAAGATGTCCCAACACTCCCTGTGATTTTTGAATTTAATAAGTAAAAAAATCTAAAGTAACATTGGCACATCCTCTTATAAGACAATACCTTAAATGATTTTTTTCCCCGTTGTGGTATATTACCAACTTCTAAACTATGTACGCATACTGTGAGGATATTTATGGGGTGATAAATATTAAAAATAATATTTTCATAAAAACTATCAAAAATTAATTTAATAATAGTTTTATAAAAAATTGATATCTTGGCACCGTTTCCCCGATTAATTATTTAAAGCTGAGAATTACACACTATTTTAATTCTCTTAGATCCTAGAGTAAGTTTCAACAGAAGATTTTTATTTCACACATTAATCACAAATTAATTATAAAAATATAATTTATTGTGACAATAATAAAAATAATATATGTAACATGCGTGACAATCGGTGAATATTTAGGTATAACATAAGTATACAATATGGCAGTGGTTTCAACACAATATAGACAGCTAAAAGCAACAATTATATATGCAACAATTGTCAACAAGATTTACGATAGGACATTTCACTTGGAAACCAAATTAACAGAGAACACAGCATTTCACAGCAGTACAGCATAAAGCAATAAAAACTTTGGCTGACAGCCAAATCACACTGAATTAACTCTTTCACTGCTAGCTACAATCCTCATAGGCAAAATATCCTATTATATTGCGATTTTACAACTACAATAATTCTCATACCAGATCATTCCCAATTCCTATGTCCATCCAATAAGAATAATCTTAACCAGATTTTACGTTTGCAGAATTTTAATTTCCTTAATTAAGATTCACTATTTCTAAATTATATAAGCTAATATATTTGGATAATTGCCTGGCATTCTATTTTTAAAGTTAAAAGTAATATAGAGTTCATTGGTCCACCTGCAGGAATGGAATTCTGAATTCTATATATTATTAACGAATCATGACTCCTTAATTGTTGGAATCACCAGCTTTTATCCAAGTATATTCTGCCTTCTAGTAAAATCAATTAATTTACACTGCTCAAAAAAATAAAGGGAACACTAAAATAACACATCCTAGATCTGAATGAATTAAATATTCTTCTGAAATACTTTGTTCTTTACATAGTTGAATGTGCTGACAACAAAATCACACAAAATTAAAAAATGGAAATCAAATTTTTCAACCCATGGAGGTCTGGATTTGGAGTCACACTCAAAATTAAAGTGGAAAAACACACTACAGGCTGATCCAAGTATGCTCCTGATGAGGTGGCGGATGGTCTCCTGAGAGATCTCCTCCCAGACCTGGACTAAAGCATCTGCCAACTCCTGGACACTCTGTGCTGCAACGTGACGTTGGTGGACATGATATCCCATGATATCCCATGATATCCCAGATGTGCTCAATTGGATTCAGGTCTGGGGAACGGGCGGGCCAGTCCATAGCATCAATGCCTTTGTCTTGCAGGAACTGCTGACACATTCCAGCCACATGAGTGTCAGGATCGGGACAGGGATCCAACACGCAGAGTACAAACAGGTACAGGGTACGTATACCGGACCTTAGAATGGCCGGACTAACGTAAGTAGTAAGTAAAGAATGGTCTAGAGACAAGCCGAGGTCGAGGGAACGAGAGAGCAGGTAAGCGAGAGACAAGCCGAGTCAAAGGGTAATAGAGGTAAACGAGGTAGAACAGACAAGCCGGGTCAAAACCAAAGAAACTAACAGAATACAAGAGCACTGAGTGACTAGACAAGCTAGAACCACGACAGGGCAATGAACAAATGTAGAAAGCCCTATTTTATACCCTGGTTCCAAACAGGTAATCACGCCCCCGACGAATCCTCATTCGTGCTTGGGGCTTGATTGACAGATCGGGTTGGGTTGTCGTCATGACGTCTGCTACTGAACGCCGCGTCATAAAAGGAAGTGGATCCCTCGCGGCCGGCGTGTAAACGACCGAGGGAACCGCGAGGAACGAGTGATTCAACCCTTTTGCGAGGAAGAACGTCCAAGTGTCTCACCTCCACAGAGGTAGAGACAACAGGTACCCTGACAGTACCCCCCCCTCAGAAACGCCCACCGGGCGGAAGTAACCGGGACGAGATGGAAAACGGGAGTGAAAAGCCCTGCGGAGGCGAGGTGCATGCACATCCTCCTGAGGTATCCAAGACCTCTCCTCAGGACCATATCCCTTCCAATCAACCAGATATTGTAACTTCCCCCGGGAGATACGAGAATCGATGATGGAATTGATTTCATACTCCTCTTGTCCCTCAACCTGAACAGAGCGAGGAGAGGATGCAGTGGAGGAAAACTTGTTACATATTAGGGGTTTTAACAAGGAAACATGAAAGGAGTTAGGAATGCGTAAGGCAGATGGAAGAGCCAGACGATACGCAACTGGGTTAATTCGAGTCAGGACCTTGTAAGGTCCAATGTAACGAGGAGCGAATTTCAAAGAAGGAACCTTCAAGCGAATGTTTTTGGTACTCAACCATACCCTGTCCCCTGGAACAAAGACTGGAGCCGCCCTTCTATGTTTATCAGCGTGTTTCTTGAACAACATGGAATTATGCAGAAGAATTTGTCGAGTCTGATCCCACAACTTCCTCAAATTGGCAACATGAACATCAACCGACGGTACTCCTTGGGAAGGAGAAACCGAGGGAAGAATGGAGGGATGAAAGCCATAATTCATGAAAAAGGGGCTAGAACGAGTAGAATCACAAACGAGATTGTTGTGTGCGAACTCTGCCCAAGGAATCAGACCAACCCAATCGTCCTGGTGTTCGGAAACGAAACAACGCAAATATTGTTCGATCTTTTGATTAGTGCGTTCAGCAGCTCCGTTAGACTGGGGATGATAGGCAGAAGAGAAATTCAATTTGATACCCATTTGAGAGCAGAATGACTTCCAAAAACGGGAAACAAATTGGGAACCTCTATCAGAAACAATTTCGGAAGGTATCCCATGTAAACGAAATATCTCTTTAGCGAATATCTCAGCCAATTCAGGAGAAGATGGAAGTTTAGGTAAGGGCACGAAATGAGCCATCTTAGTAAACCTGTCAACCACCGTGAGGATCACAGTCTGTTTTTTAGAAACAGGTAAATCGACAATGAAGTCCATAGCCAAACAGGTCCATGGTTTCTCGGGAATTTCCAAGGGATGCAAAAGCCCACATGGAAGCGTCTGAGGTCGTTTAGTCTTCATACAGACCTCACATGCTTCGACGAAATCCCTAATATCTTTACGTAAGGAGGGCCACCAGAAATCTTTGGCTATTAAGGAGCATGTCTTACGAATGCCAGGATGCCCAGCCACCTTACTATTGTGAAAGCATTGTAGCAGTTCTAGTTGGAGTTCAGCAGGAACAAAATACCGTGACTCAGGACTCTGTCTAGGAGCCAGATGTTGTAGCTTCATAATCTCGGCAAGCAACGGAGAATGAATCCTGAGGCTAGTGTTGGCGATAATATTGCACTTGGGAACTATAGAAGACAAAACCGTCTCAGATATAGTAGAAGGTTCATGTTGGCGAGACAAAGCATCGGCCTTAGAGTTCTTAGAACCAGGTCTATAAGTGAGCACGTAATTGAAATGGGTGAGGAACAAGGACCAACGAGCTTGTCTGGCGGATAAGCGCTTGGCCTCCCCAATATAAGACAAGTTCTTGTGATCCGTCAGAATAGTAACAGGATGCAAGGTCCCCTCCAATAAATGTCTCCACTCCTTTAAAGCCATGATAACAGCTAGTAGTTCCCTGTCACCAATATCATATCTGCTTTCAGTCCCAGATAGTTTCTTGGAAAAAAAAACACATGGATGTAATGGTTTATCCACGCCTAACCTTTGAGACAAGATGGCACCTATACCTGTCTCTGAGGCGTCTACCTCGAGTAGGAAAGGTAAAGTAGTATCGGGGTGAACTAAAATTGGTGCAGAAGCAAAAAGTTCCTTAAGTGTCTTGAAGGCAACGAGAGCTTCAGTAGACCAAGTCTTAGTGTCAGCCCCCTGTCTGGTCATATTGGTAATAGGAGCAATAATGGAAGAGTATCCTTTAATGAAGCGCCTATAATAATTGGAGAATCCAATAAACCTCTGAATGGCCTTGAGACCCCTGGGTAATGGCCAATCTAAAATAGACTGGAGTTTATCCGGATCCATTTTAAAGCCTTCCCCAGAAATCACGTAACCAAGAAAGTTTATCTGAGATTGGTCAAAACTACATTTCTCCAATTTGCAGTACAACCCATGTTGTAGGAGTTTGCGCAATACCCTTCTGACTTGTCTGTGGTGGGTCTCAATTTCTCTAGAGTGTATTAGTATATCATCCAAATATACAATAACACAATCCTGTTGAAATTCCCTAAGAACTTCATTGATCAGATCCTGAAATACTGCCGGTGCATTACAGAGCCCAAAAGGCATTACCGTGCACTCATAGTGCCCATATCGAGTATTGAACGCTGTTTTCCACTCGTCTCCCTGCTGAATTCTCACCAAGTTATACGCCCCTCTGAGATCTAACTTGGTGAAAATCTTGGAACCCTTTAAACGATCAAAGAGCTCAGTAATCAAAGGGATTGGGTATGCATTTCTGATAGTTATTTTATTCAAACCTCGGTAATCAATGCAAGGCCTTAACGTGCCATCCTTCTTATTCACAAAAAAAAAAACGGCCCCGGCAGGCAAGGATGATCTCCTAATGAATCCCTTGTCTAGATTCTCACGGATATACTCCTCTAAGACTAAGTTCTCCTTAGTGGATAAAGGATATACATTGCCCCTCGGAGGCATAGTACCAGGTAGGAGATTAATCTTGCAATCAAAGGACCTGTGTGGAGGTAAAGTATCAGCATTCTTCTTGTCAAAGACTGCCTTTAAATCTATATACCGGGACGGTATTTGTAAGTCTGTAGACTGGGTGGAGTTAACCGGTGTATTACCTACGCAAAGTGGTGAGACTTTCTGTAAACACCTGTCCTGGCAACCCTGACCCCATGAAGTTATCTCCCCTAGCTCCCAATCAATAATAGGGTTATGTTTCTTTAACCATGGATACCCCAGAACTATAGGAACAGAAGGGGACGAGATAAGCATAAGGGATATACCCTCCTCGTGTAAGATACCAACAGTCAAAATAACAGGTATAGTCTCATGAGAAATCACAGGTTCAGATAATGGTCTACCATCTATGGCCTCAACGGCCAAGGGGGTGTCTCTTAGCTGAGATGGGATAGAGTGTTTAGAAACAAAAACTTGGTCAATAAAGCTCTCAGCAGCTCCGGAGTCTATCAATGCCATAGTCTTTATTACTCCCTTCTCCCATGCTAAAGAAACAGGTAGCAGAAGCCTGTGATCTTTATAATTGTGTATAGAGGACAAAATAGAAACACCCAAGGCCTGTCCTCTAGAGAAACTTAGGTGCAAGCGTTTCCCGGACGATTAGGACAATTTAGGCGAAGGTGGAGTAAGACTCCACAATACATACACAACCCCTCCTTTCTCCTGTACTGTCTCTCTTCTTCTGAGAGGCGAGTATTGCCTATCTGCATAGGTTCAGAAAAAACTGGGATAGTGGTTTGAGGACCTTGAAATAAAGGAGCTAGTTTAAAGGAAGGTCTACGAATATTATCTCGAGTGTTCTGTCTCTCTCTTAAACGTTCGTCAATACGAGAAATAAAAGAAATTAAATCCTCCAAATTTTCAGGAAGCTCTCTAGTAGCCACCTCGTCTAGAATTACATCAGATAATCCGTTTACAAATACGTCTATATAGGCCTGTTCATTCCACTTAACTTCTGCCGCCAAAGACCTGAACTCTAGTGCATAATCCACAAGGGTTTGGTTATCTTGTCTAAGGCGCAATAGTAATCTAGCTGCATTGACCTTTCTACCTGGAGGGTCAAAAGTTCTTCTAAAAGCAGCGACAAAGGCATTATAATTATAGACTAACGGGTTATCATTCTCCCACAGAGGATTGGCCCATCTCAGAGCCTTATCAATGAGGAGTGTGATAATGAATCCAACCTTTGCCCTATCTGTAGGGTAAGAGCGAGGTTGTAATTCAAAATGAATACCACCATAACGTACAGGAGGTGTAATACGGGAAGAAGCACCTACAGTGGCTACTTCTAGACCTGAACTTACAGAGGAGATGGACGTGGCTCGCATCTCTTCCGGTGGATTACTAGATCGAGATAATAAAGCTTTTTGCGAGGAAGAACGTCCAAGTGTCTCACCTCCACAGAGGTAGAGACAACAGGTACCCTGACAATGAGGTCTAGCATTGTCTTGCATTAGGAGGAACCCAGGGCCAACAGCACCAGCATTTGGTCTCACAAGGGGTCTGAGGATCTCATCTCTGTACCTAATGGCAGTCAGGCTACCTCTGGCGAGCACATGGAGGGCTGTGCGGCCCCCCAAAGAAATGCCACCCCACACCATTACTGACCCACTGCCAAACCGGTCATGCTGGAGGATGTTGCAGGCAGCAGAACGTTCTCCACGGCATCTCCAGACTCTGTTACGTCTGTCACATGTGCTCAGTGTGAACCTGCTTTCATCTGTGAAGAGTACAGGGTGCCAGTGGCGAATTTGCCAATCTTGGTGTTCTCTGGCAAATGCCAAATGTCCTGCACGGGGTTGGGCTGTGAGCACAACCCCCACTTGTGGACGTCGGGCCCTCATACCACCCTCATGGAGTCTGTTTCTGACCATTTTAGCAGACACATGCAAATTTGTGGCCTGCTGGAGGTCATTTTGCAGGGCTCTGGCAGTGTTCCTCCTTGCACAAAGGCGGAGGTAGCGGTCCTGCTGCTGGGTTGTTGCCCTCCTATGGCCTCCTCCACATCTCCTGATGTACTGGCCTGTCTCCTGGTAGCGCCTCCATGCTCTGAACACTACGCTGACAGACACAGCAAACCTTCTTGCCACAGCTCGCATTGATGTGCCATCCTGGATGAGCTGCACTACCTGAGCCACTTGTGTGGATTGTAGACTCCGTCTCATGCTACAACTAGACAGAAAGCACCGCCAGCATTCAAAAGTGACCAAAACATCAGACAGAAAGCATAGGAACTGAGAAGTGGTCTGTGGTCACCACCTGCAGAACCACTCCTTTATTGGGGGTGTCTTGCTAATTGCCTGTAATTCCACCTGTTGGCTATCCCATTTGCACAACAGCATGTGAAATTGATTGTCACTCAGGGTTGCTTCCTAAGTGGAAAGTTTGATTTCACAGAAGTGTGATTGACTTGGAGTTACATTGTGTTGTTTAAGTGTTCCCTTTATTTTTTTGAGCAGTGTAATTAAATTAAATAAAACCAGCATAATTACCAGTTAAGTTGTAGAAATTATTTTCGGGTGTGTTGTATGGAAATAGAAGAGTTCTGAATTGTGTTAGTTGGAAAAGTATAAAGAGTTAGGCGTGTCCAGCTTTTGGCTCCAGAGTGTCCAAGAGAGTGTGAGTCTTGAGTCCAGTCCAAGAGTCAGAATGTGTGTGTCCCAGAGAGTGTTTTTGAGTGTCTCTCTTCCCTTAGTCCTTCATTTTTAAAGGAATAGTTCCTTACACGTCAATAATTAATAGTAACCAATAGCGAACTGTGGGCGTTTCTTCCCTGCAGACTATCATCTAGATTTTGGTCAGTAGATGGATCAATTACATCATAAAAAATTCTTGTCAGAGGGTCCATTTGCCTTTTTATATAATGGGTTAACTGATTTTCGTGATGCGTTTAACGTAATTTTCATTATCTCTTATGGCTACTATACATCACAGGACCTGTCATCTTCAAAGAGTTTGGCTGGTTTTAAACCAGCCAGAGCGTCTGGTTTTTCAGTCGTAATTTTAGAATTGACACCTGTAGCCTTATTTTTACCTTTTCTTACAATGGAACTAGTAATATTCAGTTTTTTTCAGAAAGTAAAATTAATTGCTTAATGTTATCTGTAATTTGGTGTCTGGTTTTCTTGTGTGAAACTGTAGTTAAGATTACACATATATGTCTATTACATATATTCCACCAACGTTTGTAATAACATTACATTTCTTCATTGATATTATATCCATGAATATTCTATATTATTAACATAGTACTAATTATATATGATTAATATAATAATAGTAAGTTATACGTGCATATATACGTGTGTGTGCGCGCATGTATATATATATATATATAAATATATATATATATATATATTTATCTCTGGGTTGTAGCATTCAACCCCCCTTTTGCTGTTAGATATCATGCCTTGTCTCGTCTTGTTTACATATGTTGCATTCCTTAGCTCAGACGTGAATGAATAGAGTTACAGAAAGAAAAAGAAAAAAACTTTGGGTCTGTCTTTACATTGTGTTACAAAATGGAGTCACCTCTGTTCTGAGGGTGACTTACAGTATACACTTTTAATTTCTGTCTTAACACCAAATGTCTGCCGATATAAATATACTGACAATACACATATAAACTCTGGTCCGTCTACTTTAACAAATATTTATTCAGAGACAAAACAACAACAACATTCAAATAATGACACACAATATAACTAAAACAACAACAACCACAATCTAACTAACTGACAATAACAATTAAACCTTATAAAGTCATCAGATCCCACTCACAGTTCACCATGATAAAAATTACCCCATGTCTGCTCAAGTGTCTGCTCAGTAGCACAGCCAAGAAGGAACAGGGAGGAATGGCAATAGGGGGAAGTGGTTATCTCTTTCCTGACTTGTAAAGGTATTGAATTACCTATTTACCATATCAAAGGGTAAAGCTTACCCCCTGTAAGAAAGGCATACATGAGCTTGGTCGCATGACCCCTAGTTACCATATTAGTTTATGACAAAATCTCACCACACCCATAACCTTTAGATCAGTTTTAGAGGAGCACCAAATTTAAAGAGCTACCTCACTAGAAATTATACGAATGAATGCAACTGCTACTTTATGCAACTATATGTGTTTCTAAAAGTGTAAAAGATGTATCATATGTAAATCCACAAACCCTATAACTAATAAAACCAGTGAATTCATGTCCAATCAAAAATAGAAACTATATAAAATAAAAGATTTAATTACTTGTGACACTAAAAATGTTGAATACTTATTGGAATGCCCATGCGGCCTCCAATACATGGGTATGACAACAAGATGTTTAAAAATGAGACTGGCAGAACACTGTAGGAATACTAGGCTTTATGAACCACAGTGTATCAAAACACTTTGAAATTCACAATAATTACCCTAAGCTACTAAAAGTAATGGGCATCCAGAAATGTAAATTACCTTGGAGAAGAGGTAACATATAAAATATTTTGGGCAAAAAGGAAATCAACTGGGTATACCACCTAAAACTCTAGACCCACATGGACTAAATCACAAAAATGGGTAACACAAAGGTAAGGTAGGGCTGCGCCACAAACTGAGTTAATAGTAGATATATATATATATATATATATATATATATATATATGTATAGTACAGAAAAGTCTTGATAGGGGTCCTTTAATGGGGTGAGTTCTTATTCCACTTCTCAGATGACCGTAATATTCAGAGAGGGGCGACAAAAAGTGAAGAAGCTTGATAGTGCGTTAAATCTCACTGGGTATATATATATATATATATTGCAATAACATGTAGTGGAGCTTATGCCAGCTCTGGTATGTATAGCATCCAACAGTATGATCCCCACTGACTGATAAAATGCGAGTGCTCTAGGACTTGAGAGATGTCAAGACCCAAAATGACAAAACAGGCAGCAATAGTGCTCTTAATAAGATATAAATTGGCAGTCACAGTAATTATAGGGTAACACTCACATTTATTAGAGCTTAAGCCAGCTCTGGTGTGTATAGCATACAGCGGTATAATCCCCACTTGAAGGATATGGTATGTGTGTTCTTAGAGATGGAAGTGTCTGGAACCAAAAACGACAAGAAGTAAAAGGCAGCGATAGTGCTCTCAATAGGATATAAATGGTCGATGATAAAAATTATACTCAAAGAGAGAGAGCAGGGTAACTGCTCTATGATGACAGCAACGGTGGATTGATCCTCACCTGGAATTCTTGGGAGTACAGGATAGAAGTTGTAGTTGCCAGGTAGAATAAAAGTTATTGTATCAGAATAACGTAGAAGAAATAAAATAATAATATAATAAAAGTATAATAAAAGATAGTAGCACAACTGTAGATTGACCAAAATCAATTTATTAGTAAAATACATCAATAATATACATCCAAGCGCATTACGCCGTGATGGCTTTATCAATGGAGTAAAAACTTTCTACCTGGCACTGTTTGAGTTTTTATAGGTATGGGATAAGTTAAAATTGGCACCAAAATTGGTACATCCAATGAAAAATCATTATGTGATAACATGTACAAAATAGTTAGAAATAACAATATTTCAAAAGATCTAACTTTGAGGCAGTTTAATTTGTTTAATAAGTTTAAAAACGAGGGTTAATAATTGCCATTGTTTGCAAAAATATGTGGTACGTGTCATTGCCACATCAATTTGGTCCGGCCGCAAAGCCTTATGGGGTTTGTAGTTTTGAGTGGTTAAACAACACCTCGGCAGATGGATAAGTCTGCGTTATAGATGGAATAGAGGATCGGATTTTTTCCAAACAATTCAAAAGGGACCAATAAACCTGGGTGCAAACTTCATGCTAGGAACCTTGAGTCTGATATTTCGCGAGGAGAGCCATACCCGATCACCCACCTGGTAAACAGGGTTGGCACCACTCCGCTTATCAGCATGAAATTTGAAACGAGCTGCAATAGTTTCAAGAGCCATGTGGACCTTAGTCCAAGTCTCATGTATACATGCGAAATGTTAATCCAGAGCAGGAATAGCAGTGTCGGAAAACACCGCAGAAAGAACAGGAGGATGACGACCGTTGTTGACAAAAAAATAGACTATGTCCATGTGACAGACCCATCCGTCTGGACTAAACATACTGTATTCATCTGTTTGCCATTTGCCTGTATTCCCCGTTCGTATGCCTGGATTAAGGGAATACATTTGTTTGCCGACCGCAACTACCGAACGGACGGCCACCCAGGAGAGAAGTGTGCTGCTCGTTAACCTATTGAGCCCAATTAGAACGTTGAGGTTAACCGCAGCCACTTCTCAATTAAGACCGAAGACAGGGTGGTCGTCGTTCGTATGTTGACCACGAGGCGGCGGCCATTTTTGTCTGTGCGAAAGCCCAGCGGTGTTCGACGGTTATAACATGGAACTCAAAACGGACACTTAATCAACCGAACACCGCTGAGGCCATCAACCCTCCCTTCTCCATCGACCAGGATATACGAACGTCGGCCATTCGGGAACTTTAGTAGCACGAATAGACTTGAACTCAGATAGCCGTCCCATGGAGTCAATCGCATACCGAAAGACTATAACAGACTTTGACTCCATGGCGATTGAACTATACGTATGGGATCTGAGCGCTATTCGTCCATAATATGCACTCAGATCCAGGCTATCTGGGGATGGGTTATGCGAATACAAAATGTTCGGCCATTGTAAAGTTATTGATTTTAATGTCTTTTATAACTTGAAGTTAAAATGGCGATGTGCCTCTGCTCGAGGAGATAATTTAATTACTTCCCAATTATCTTCCGAGCAGAGGAAAGGAAACTGTGATGCATGCTGGGAATATTGTGGGGATGTATGTCTGAAATGTCCCCATGTCCTTCTATTATTCCAGTCTCCCATTTGGTCCCCAAGTGGGAGACCTGCATAAATACGGGCAGGTAGCCCACAGTAAAGCCGGTTCATGTTTTACCCTCATAATGGAGCTTGGTCTCGTTATTGGGGGGGGATTTTATTACTAGCGACTAGAGACTGCTTATGGGGATTATATGCCGCTTAGGACCTATTGCGGTTCGGCTGTAAGTGGCGATTCGTATGATTGTAGCTCGGAAAGGAGAGAGCCGTACCGGTACCGTTCGAGAGTTTGGAGGATTCCCTAACTAGCGGTTCGCACGGTTATGCTGCATACGCTACCGACTACAATATTGTGACCGGGGGATATCCACTAAACGGCGGTTTGACCATTTATTACAAAAAGGTACCGTAACAGTCCAGATGAGTCACGGATATAATTTTTCCTGGCAAATTCGGCCCAAGGTAGCAAGTCAGACCAGTTTTCCTGAGTACCATTAATAAAGCATCGCAAATATAGTTCCAATGGTACGAAGATGAAAATGACAGTTCTATACCCAACTGTTTGTTAAATGCTCTCCAAAATCGTGGCACATTGGGAACCCCTGTCTAACACAATATTTTGTGGAATACCACGTAATCTGCCAATTTCGCGTATAAATATATGAACCAGATCTTGGGAAGAAGGTAACTTTTTGAGCGGTACAAAGTGTGCCATTTTTGAAAAGCAATCAACCACCATAAGGATGGTGGTATAGCCTTTAGAAGTCGGGAGTTCCACAATGAAGTCCATAGACAAATGAGAGCATCAGACAAATATCCAAAATTACCGTGACAAATATGTAGTGAAGGAGATCCCAAAAGACATAGCTACAACCCTCTAATCCAGGGGTAGTCATCCTCGTCCCTAATGGGTGGTTTAGGATTTCAGGTGGGCGATGGTGCCCTGTGGGCCTGGATAGAGGTGGACCAAGGCCGGCAGAGGAGATCCATTCATCTCCCCTGCCGGCAATTGCAGAGCCAGCCTTGCTGTAAGCCCTCTCGGGCTGGTAAGGAGATCAAACATTTTTCCTCACTGGCCCGCTGGCACTTAGTTCCAGCAGAGGGAGGGAAGGGCCTGGGAAGCTCTGTGTTCCTCCCACGAGCAGGCTGGTCAGAGCGTTGCTGCGCGTTACCATGGCAATGCTCTGATCCAGTGCTGTGCTCACAGGAGGACAGGAGGGTCAGTTTGCAGCCAGAGGAGCTGCAGATTAAAGTGAACATGGAACCACTGGACCATCAGGTCTTGCAGTATTATGTCCCCCCTCCCTGGTAAAAGGTAAGAAGATTTTCACATCTCACTCACCTACACACAGCATAGACCCTATGCACACTTAACACACACACTGCACCCCCCCCCCCCACACACACACACACACACTCCCACGCACAGCACCTGGTAAACACATACAGCACCCCTTACTCACAACACCCTTCACACACACACACACACACACACACACAGCACATCACATCACAGACACACATAGAAAAAAAAGTAGAATAGAAAAGAAAGGAAAACATTGTTAAACTTAAGTACATATTTAAAAAAAAAAATCATTTAAAAAAAAAAAAATAATAAGATTAGTTACTATGGCGAGGGGCGGGGCCTGACAGCCAAGATGGCCAGACGTGTTCAACAACAGCTCCAGCATAACCAAGTATCAGATAAGCTTTTCCTGCTCAATATCACTCTAGATGCAGCCCAAAACGACTGGTACACTACCTGGCACCGAGTGGGCAATCAAGGCTAAGCAAGATGACCCGAGACATCGAGAACAATGTTCACACGAAGAGGCCTAACGTGGCTTGCGGCCCAGTGCATGGAGGAGGCGCCGATCTCCCAGCAAGGGGCAAACTCCCTTGGAAGCCCCGCAACCTCCCCCTTTGAACCGGTGGGGGTCATCCCAGTTCCAGCTGGGGAAACTCAACTATTCACGACATTGGAATCCCCCACTAACCAGCCGACAGCATGGTGAGCTCAAAATGGCTGCAACAGTGCAACACATTCAGCACCAAGAGAACATGCTCACCCAGACCCGGAGGGAGAGTTTCAAAGCCAGATTTGATAGGATCTCCCAGAAGTTTTGGGAGAAAATCATGAGCAGACCCCCTGCCTTTACACCGCAAGCTCAACTAACTACTCGAGCTGCAATGTCGAAACTCCGGAGACCCACACGGAAGAATCCCCTCCTTTCTGCTCAAGCTCCCGACGGGTTTCCCGACCTCGGGCTCATGACTCTGGTAATAGGAAACGGAGGATCCACGGTCCTGCAGCTACGCATCAACTTAAGGCCTGGGCTTCGGAGGGCAAAGAACCCAGGAGCAGGGGCCTACCTGAAGCTTGCATGCCTGAAGGATGGCGACTTCCCAAGCACAGCATGAGATCAAGCAATGGCAACATATCCAGACTGGAGCAGGACTGAACAGTGTGGCCTATGCGAGGTGTGGGGTGACTCCCCAATGATAAAGACTCTGCTCTACAACTATTATCCATAGTAAATTCTGTTTCCAGTGCAGGGATCTCCATATACTTCATACAGCTAAATTTACTAATGATAAATACTTGGTGGTATGGGTAGCATGTTATACCGTACTCTACTTAATCCTGTATACTTCTTTTTTGTCAATCTTTCTTTTATTGAAGCATTTGTGATGGGGTACATAAAAGAAGAGGGAAACGTATAAGTCGGTTACAGTATGGGGTTAAGACATTGTCAGCTTTGAAATAGTACATTTCCGGCATGGCGATGCTTCATTTTTTCAATTTTATCTTGTCGTTTAGCAAAAACATAGTAGAGCCAAGAGCAATGCCTGTCATGTCAGGCTGTCATGTCAGGCTGTCGAAGGAGTAACAGTATACAATACAATTTAAATATATATAGCGTGAGTCAGGCTGGGTTCTCTCCCAGAGCACCCAAACAGAACACAACAAAACACAACCAAAGCAGCGTTACAGTTATTCATAGATTGTAGGCGGGTATAACCGTTGTATGGGCTAAGTTAACTGTCATACGACTTCCATGAATGTCTAGTGCCTCCCTTCCGTTAGTGTCTCCCACATAGGCTATTGCTTACACGATTGGGTGTTTGACATAAAGACAATAGTAATATTTCTATATGTACTGGTTCCCTGTCTGTGTAGTTCAGTACTCCTACGTTGAACAAGTACTATGGTCACCAATGTACCTATATACATCATGTTTATGATTCAAGTGCATGTGAGCGTGAGCCCCGAGTGTGTACTAGGTTTGTTGGCAAGAGTGTGTCTGTATAGGTATGTGGTCTAACCTCTAGTAATCGTTTGCTTGAAGCAAGTGGTATGTGTCATGGCATAAAACAGTTTACCTGTGTAGCAAGGTATAAGGCAAGCATAATATAAATCTTATTGTCCACAAGCGTGTCCAGCCTTTCGGAAGGATCTGCAAATTCGCTGTTAGAGCATGTCAGCGCCCAAGATACTCGGTGCTAGCAGTGTGACAGTGTCCCATATCAGCGAGTACATGTGGCCCCCATCCGATTTTCCATCACCCGATGCCGTCTCTGCATAGGCGGTGCGTGTCTGTTTCTGGGTTCCTGTGGCCCGTTGCAGTATAGGTGTCGGAGAGGGTGTCCCCCCAGCCCCAGGCTGGAGTGCAGGTCTGCATCTTCTTGCCACAAACTCGGTTGCCACTGGGGTCCGGGTTTACTCCACTTGCGGGAGGGACGGAGGAACGGGTCGTCGTTCGTCGTGTTCGTTGCTTCTTCCTCCGCCAGTGTGGGTGATGCTCATGGGCCCTATGCCCTGTGACCTGCCGCCCGGGTGGGTAAGGTTGCGCATACATGGGTGGGTAAGACGAGTGTGTACCCAGGGGTAATCCCTCCACTCCCCGACTCTTGCGGTTCCGCTCACCCTTCTTCTGTGGCGGAGATAATTTAGGTCGGGCTGCTTGTTGTCGCCACCCTAGCGAGTCCCAGAGGTGGAACAGGGTCGCATCCGGGCGCCTCAGGGATGCAGTCGATGGCAGCGTTATGTTCGCCATGCGGGTTGTTTTGCCGGCCGCCATTTTAGTTGAGACCTTTAGGGGCCTGTAGGTTAGCATGCCCGGGTCAGGCTTGTGTGGTCTGCCTAGTTGTGTGCTCCTGGGACAGAGAGCGGACCGGGATAACCCCCACCGGTCCAGGGGGGGGGGAGGAGCAGAAGTAAGTGCCTGAAGGGGTTGATGTCTGGCTTTACCATCCAGGAGAGCGGCCGTCTCTCCCTGGCTCTGGCTCAGGTAGGCCCCATTAACGTAGATCGGGTTTCCGGGCGATTTGCGACTCGTGTGTTGGTTCTTTCGATGCCCCATGGTTACCCTGCTTCGCTGAGTGCACTCCGGCTCCAGATCGTGTCCGTTATCGGGGTTTATACCCCTGATTTCGTCGCTTATTGCGGGAGCTGCTGTACAGCACGTCTGGTCTGCTCGGTGGTTAGGCTCCGCCCCCCTATATACTTCTTAACATAACTAATAACCCTCCTGTTAGGAATTCCCTCATCTGAGTGTACATCTTGTGTTATATCTATACCGTGACATGTTTATCTAGCATATATCTACTCATTATAATAAAAAAAATGTGCAGTTTCCTCTTGACATATTGTGCTTTAACCCTAAGTCTGTGCTCACTCGTTTTTGCAATCCACAACATATGTCAGTCATTTTATGTATTTTCCTCTGCACTTCCAAAATAAAAATTTATATAAAAAAAAAAATTAAATTAAATTAGTTACTGCGGCACTGGTGGGCGGTAAGGAAATTTTGCCATCAACAAAGATACAAAAGTGGGCAGTAGGTATTGAAAGGTTGACTACCCCTGCTCTAGTCTCTTTTGAAGTCTTCAAACCATATATGTGACTCCCATAGCTACAGAAGTCAATCAAACTGGAGCACATCACTTCCAGCTTTCCTCTAGCTCTGGCAGGCACTGACCCTTTAATAAAGGCTGCATTGCAAATCTGACTATACTTTTGCATTCGGTTTTACATAGTTGAAAGGAGACTTGCGTCCATCAAGTTCATCCTTCCTCACATATGTTTTTGCTGTTGATCCAAAAGAAGCCAAAAAAACACAGTCTGAAGCACTTCCAATTTTGCAACAAACTAGGGGGGAAATTCCTTCTTGATCTTGACCCCAAAATAGCAGTCTGATGTCTCCTTGGATCAAGCAGCTATTACCCCACTAATTAGAAATGATATCCCTGTATAGACTCTGATAAAACAACCTCTTCAGACAGAGAATTCCATATCCTTATTGCTCTTACTGTAAAAAATTATCTTTTCTTTGCCTTAGATGAAATATCCATTCTTCCAGCCTAAATGTGTGACCTCTTGTCCTATGATAGCCCTGTTTACGAATAGATTTCCAGATAATGGTTTGTACTGGCTCCAAAAATATTTGTATAATGTTATATCCCCTCTGAGGTGCCGTTTTTCCAAACTAAAAAGAGATTTAAAATTTTTGATTTGTCTGAATTTTGGGTGATCTGTGATTCAGAAACACAATATGGGCATCACAAAACAAAAGAAACAGCAATGGACAAGTTGTTTTGTTTGTTTCATGATTAAGGGGGAGGGAATAGAGAAGAAGCAAATTTTTGTCTGTGTTACCATACACTAATAGAAGCATTTTAGCGCAATTTTGGTTCATCCATATAGTTTTTTCCCAAAAAATTACATGGAAGAAATTTGTCTGAACCGAAACCCCACATTTTTAAAACAAACTATTTTTTCCCAGTGTACAAATCTAAGTGTTACAACACTGAAGCTGAATTTACATGGTGGAAACTCCAAATGATTGTACAAAAGTGGCGTACTGTACACACATCCTAAAGATGTTCTCAGATGACCTCCCTCCCAACCTTTCTCAATGCGGTTATATCACACTAAAAACTCAAAATTGTCTTACAGGATATCACTCAAAATTAAAATGTTGCCAATTATCTCACTGTTATGGAAACACCCATGTCCCCACCTCCATTAGCCTATAGTTTACAAAGATGGAGGAGCTACGCTACATGGAGTAATTGATATTAAAGGGACACTATAGTCGACCGAACAACTACAGCTTATTGCATTTGTTCTGGTGAGTATAATCATTCCATTCAAGATTTTTGCAGTAAACACTGTCTTTTCAGAGAAAATGCAGTTTTTACATTACAGCCTATGGATATCTCCACTGGCCACTCCTCAGGTGGCTGCTAGAGATGCCTCTTGAGGCAGTGCTGCAGCACTGTCATTCAGTGTCTCCACCCTCTGCATGGAGACCATGAACGTTCCTCATAGAGATACATTAGTTCAATGTATCTTGTGCTTGCTCTGCCCCTGATCTGTCTCCTTGACAAGCTCAGCCAATCCAATGTGAACACATTGTGATTGGCTCAGAACACCACTTCTGATGATGTCAAACAGGCATATATGGTGTAGAGCGAGCAGCAGCAGACTGCAATAAAGGTAAGATTTTGCTATATTTAGGGGGACAATAGCATACCATGGCGGGCTAGTTTGTGGTTTTAACACTATATGGCCAGCAATACAGTGACCCTCTAGTGTTCCTTTAAATGCATGTGTACATTGAGAGAAGGCAGGGCTTGACAAATTGGCTTGGAATCTAGGAGCCAGCTAAAAAAAAAATAGAAAAAAAAAATTAGGAAACTTTTTTTTTGTTTGTTTTTTTAAAACAAAGCTTAATTTTCAACAACAAAAATACAATTTTTGAAGGGACACTACAACTAAAGGTAGTGTTTCGGCTGTCTATATCCTGTCCCTGCAAGCTTTTCATTGTTATCACTACCTTTCCAAAGAAAAGGCAGTGTTTACATAGCTGCCTAGAAACCCCTCTAGTGACTGTTACTCAGACAGCCACTAGAGGTGATTTCTAGTCTAGTGCTGCACAGTGTGCAGAACTTGCATTCAGCGTCTCCACACTCTGCATGGAGGCACTGAATGTTCCTCATAGAGATGCACTGACTCAATGAATCTCTAAAGGAGATGAAGATTAGCACAAGAGCAAAAGCCTCCCAATGCTTGGCTTGATTGAAATCTCACCCATGGAGGCGGGGACACCCACAGAGAGGCCTGAACAGAGTGGGAAAAAAGGGGAGTAAAAACACATTTCCTATGTGATCGGAGGTGGGTACGTCACTTAAAACATGCACTAACTGACAGACACACACTCACTGGCTAAATATGTTACACACATAAAGGAAAACCAAAACGTTAATCGAATGTCTGACCCTTGTGGGGTTTATTCACTAAACCCCAAAATTACAGTGAAGTGATAACATAATTGCTAGATGTAGTAACAAACAGCCAAACTGGGACTATAGCAGAGCTAAAGAAGACTTGCAAATCAGCTATATTTTGCAATTCAGTTTGTCAATTCACTACCAATTTTTTGTTTGGTGAATAAATCTCATATTCTGTGTCAGAGTAATTTCTTGTGTTATACAGGTAATTTGTGTGTTAATAAACATTACAAAAAGCAAGAAGGAAAAATAAATCAATAAATCAGAAATTCTAAAATAAGCATTTATTGGTTATTTGTTCATATCCAGATGCCCTTTACATTTCTATACATTCTTAAAAAAAAATAATTTTGTAAGGCATTAACATATTTAACACACAGCATTGAATTTTTTTATTTTACAATTTCTGAACAATATCACCATGTGCAGAGAGGCAAACAGCTCATAGTCTATAAATTATGAACTGGAAGGGCAGGTTTGAAAAGCGTTTTACTGTCTTGTATATAGAGACATAAAATAAAAATAGCAAATACTCTGATATAAGGAAATTTACCAAGATGCTTCAAAATTGATCCAAATCTGAACTTTTCGTGATTCAGCTCAAATGGCCCTAAAAGCTGCAGTAACTCAAAAATATCAATGATGAGTTCCATTGAACAAAAATCCCCATGAGATTCGATAATTGAGCAGATGCCTCAGTGCTTGATTATTATTGGCATTTATATAGTGCCAACTTATTACATGGGGGGGGGGGGGGGGGGGACTTAAATGAGGAAGACACTGCCTGAATTAGTTTACAAAGAACCCTCATACTGCTGCCTATGGTGAGGGATTAATAGATTAAATCTCCATCTTGGTTATAGCGGGTTTGCTGTACCACATTTTCCCCTTAAATTTGGCTAATCTAGCATGTAATCAGACATAAATAACAGATTCCCTCCTTCTCCCATATTAAATATACACATACACACATAGCGGTTTGCGGGGTGCAGACTACACTGGGTGGCACCATTATAGGGGATGCAGTTCTTTAGCACCACAGGCAGCTTGGAGCCCTGAATCGTTAGTTTTGTGTTGCTTTCTCTGCTCAGTTGGGTAGGGAGAGCAGGTATCAGGTGTAGACCTGGTGTAATGGCTCCCACAAGCTCCTGATGGTTCAGAGTGTTGCCAAGGGTTACCACTGCATAACAACTGATTCTTTAAATGGAAAAGGCATTACACCAGATCTACATCAGCAGTAGGTGCACACCAAAAGTTTTTCACACTGGACCTCCAGGAATAATGTCCTCCCTCCCTGGCCCAAGATAACAGTAGGGAGTGGGAAATCAACTTTAATTTTGTTTTATTAATAATATACATGTTCTTATTGTAAAAATGTATACGTACATACACACACCTGCACCTAGGTCTTAATAAAAATAAAAAAAAAAACACCACACAAAACACACAAGGGACTGTGAATGCAAAATAGAATGTGCCTGCATTAAAAATAGAGCAGCTTAAGATATTTTCATAGGAAGACACAAATGCAGATTTCTTGCCATCGTTTGTATTGACCTTGTCGAGCACCAGGGCATGAACGTTTCATAACAGGTCATCAAGTGCAAGGTTGGAAGAAATATAATTGATAGATAAACGTCAACTAAAACAATGATTACGTTGCAATAAATTCATATTTCAGACCAAAGAGAGTCTTTTGCAAGCTTTTATTATTTTTGTTACGGTACCTGTTCACAATCTAGAGCAGGCCTAAGCAACTTTCGATACTCCAGATGTTTTGGACTACACCTCCCATGATGCTTTGCCAGCATTATGGCTGTAAAAGCATTATGGGGGATGTAGCCCACAACATCTGGAGTGCCGAAGGCTGCCTACCCATGATCTAGAGCAAGTGCACTACAGCAATATAACAACTAGAAGTGATCTGAATATATTATATATATATAATACAATTAGCCAGTTTTATGTACTTGTACTTCCTGAAGAATTTGCTTTCCCAAAAGCATGAACCATTAACTAATTCCCCGTTTAATGTTAAAGAAAAACACTTTGGTATTCGCTGAGTTAAATATTGTTTTCCGTATACTAATGAATTGCTTACTACACATAAAAGATACCAGTGAGCTTTTTAACTGTCCTCCACTACTGAGCAGAAACTAAATACCCCAGTGAAAGTGTTGAGAATAAAGTCACAATCAAATTGTTAATTTTGATCCCTCAACTCACCATACCTTTCCTATTAAAAACTGTCCAAATGCCAGAGTTTGGTTACACCTCCCGCCCCCATCAATAATTCTGTATTTTAGCTATTTTATGTTTACCAATAGAATAAAGAGTACTTTAACCCTTTTCATTATATATCACCCGATATCTTCAAGTTAGAAGGACCCTTTATGTAATATGCTTACACAAAAACATATTTTGTCATAAATCCCTGGTTAAAAATGAAACATGAATACATCTTTTAGAGTTAGATAGTATCAGCCTTACATGTATGAAGCCCCATGGGGTTATTCAATTGAAGTTTGTATTGCCTGATTTAGAAAGTGATTCCAGTTTTAAGCCAAAAAAAACTTAATTGAAAGCTTGCTTGTACAATTGTAAGCGCTCCTATTGTTGCCTATAGTGTTTAAATTTGCACTGTGGTGAACATGATATACAGTGGAAACTATGAGCAACGAGTTTGCAAGTAGTTTATAGGTACTGTCCAACTTAAAGGGATACTCCAAGCCTCATAACCACTACAACTCACTGCATGGGTTACGATGCCAAGAGTACCATGAAGCCATACCCTGGTAAGGTGGCAAACTGTTTAACAATAATTTTCCACTGACCTGGGTCACACCAGGCACTGAGCAGCAATGAATGCAGTTGAATGACATCTGGTTTTGGCAGAGCTGTAAAACTGAATGTCAGTACAGTCTTTCATTCGTTAGCTGAGAGTGTCAGATGGGCCCTCTTAGTCAATGAATGAGCACCTGTGCATAGAATATAGACAGAATTAACATTAGCAAGTCAAGAACACTTCTTCCGACTAGCTAATAAGAGTTGCTTGAGGTGGAGTTACAGCTGTAATACAGCTGTAATAGCTCATGCATGGCATCCTTGCACTATGGATTAAAGGGAAAAAAACTTCCAGATTTTTTTTTTTTAAATTATTATTATTATTATTAAAGGAACACAAAGCTGTATTCCTAACACTATAGGGTCCCTATGTTCCTTCCAGCAAATAAAGGGTTAAAACCCCTTTAAAAACACTTACCGTATTCCAACACTGAAATCCCTCGATGCTGGCTCCACCTACGCCTCCAACATCATCACAAGTGGTATCAATACTTTCCCAAGTGTGATATGAAGACGATGGATGTCCTCATGTACAGTATGAGGACGTCCCGTTAAACTCTGTGAAACAGCAGGAAACTCCTCTAGCAAGTGTCTGTTGGACAGCCTCTAGAGCCAGTCTTAACTTTGCAATATAAACATGGCAGTTTCTCTGAAACTGCCATGTTTTAGATTGCAGGGTTAAGTGGACAGGGCACCCAGACCACTTCAGAGAGATGAAGTGGTCTGTGTGCCTATAATGGCTCTTTAAAATGAAAATATTACATGCATTATATCTTCTCCGTGTATTCTCTCCTGACTTACCCTTCTTTCTATGGGGTTGCCATCTTTAAGGCCTCAATAGTCAGGAATTCATGTTATCCGATGAAAGGAAAGCCTGTGCACATAATGGAGAGCTAGTATGTTCATGAATCCGGACACCATGCACAAGGGTACCCTGGGGGGACAAATAGAATAATGCCCTACTGGCATTTTATTTTAAACAGAAAGGGTTGGAGAAACCCTTCAGTAGAAAAGGAGGGCTAAGCATAGATGTTTCCAATGGAGGAAGGGTAAGCCAAGAGTTGCACTAAATATAGGTCTCCAAATCTGTCAGGATTGCACCTATTCTACAGTGCCAGCTTTGTTCCCTGGTGCCATGCTTCTAATGATGTATGATACACTTGTTTACACTAAGGGAACAAGATCCAGCCGAACAGCATGATTGGCAGTCAGTCTGGCATGCATTCATGCCAGACTGACATACCCCTTTTTCTGATGGATCTGTCCCCTTTGCAAGCAGATCTGGCTGTCCTCATAAACTAGAAAAATGGTCAGAGTTGTGGCAACTGACATTTAGTGTGGATAAGTGCAAAATAATGCATCTTGGACGTAAAAACCAAAGGGCAGAGTACAGAATATTTGATGGAGTCCTAACCTCAACATCTGAGGAAAGGGATTTAGGGGTGATTATTTCTGATGACTTAAATGTAGGCAGACAATGTAATAGAGCAGCAGAAAATGCTAGCAGAATGCTTGGTTATATAGGGAGAGGTATTAGCAGTAGAAAGAGGGAAGTGCTCATGCCATTGTACAGAACACTGGTGAGATCTCACTTGGAGTATTGTACGCAGTACTGGAGACCGTATCTTCAGAAGGATATTGATACCTTAGAGAGAGTTCAGAGAAGGGCTGCTAAACTGGTTCATGGATTGCAGGATAAAAAACTTACCAGGAAAGGTTAAAGGATCTTAACATGTATAGCTTGGAGGAAAGACGAGACAGGGGGGATATGATAGAAACATTTAAATACATAAAGAGAATCAACACAGTAAAGGAGGAGACTATATTTAAAAGAAAAAAAACTACCACAACAAGAGGACATAGTCTTAAATTAGAGGGACAAAGGTTTAAAAATAATATCAGGAAGTATTATTTACTGAGAGGATAGTGGATGCATGGAATAGCCTTCCAGCTGAAATGGTAGAGGTTAACACAGTAAAGGAGTTTAAGCATGCGTGGGATAGGCATAAGGCTATCCTAACTATAAGAGACTAATGAAAGTATTTAGAAAATTGGGCAGACTAGATGGGCCGAATGGTTCTTATCTGCCGTCACATTCCATGTTTCTATGTTTCTATATTGAAGCACTGGATTCACACATCATATTTTAGCAAACACTAAACTGCCTTGATCTGAGGGCTCACTTTGCACGCATAAAGCTTGTATCTGTTACAAATTGTTGTTTATCCAATTTAGCTATTATAAAACAATTTTGCAATTCAAATGTAAGTTTGGAGCTTCATAAATGATCATCGAAAGTTTTACGCCAGCAGCACCGTGCAGCAGCCCAAATACATAACACTAATGTTTTTACAGACACCTATTTTCCTTCTCATGTGCACATATCACTGTTACTTTCAATAGGAGTATGCTGAAGTATTCTAAAGGTTTAATATCTGTGTTTAGTGTTATATAGCAGTACATTCAACTTTATAGTGCTATAAGTATAACTATAATAAAAATGTAAATATAAGAATGTTATATTTTCTTAAGCAACTATATTAGAAAAATGTTATACCTGAAGCTAATTTTGCACTTAATCATATTGCTAATGCAATAGATATCTATACAATTCTGTAGAAATACATTGCTCTGGAAAGTGTTCTATGGCTATAGTGTTTTTTGTGATTTATTCCTGATAATACAAACTCCATTGTGGTGTACCCTTTTTATGTGAAAGGGTTGTATCTAGTAATGAAAGCATTTAGAGTGGCATTTACAGTAACTTATGTAATTACAGCTATTAAAAAAATAAATAGTAAATTGGGCTATAGATCTATACAGTGAATTAAATGAACATAGTGTGCACTGAAAACATTGCAGTTTGTGCATTTCCATTTTGTGTTGGTGTACTGTAGAGCCAAAACCATGCTGGCCACTGTGGTGGTATAGCAGTCTGAATAGGTGATGATGATATTACCTCTCTTTACTTGAATATTTCAAATGGCATGCTTGGAGGGTTGTAGAAAGATATATATATATTTTTTTTTTTAGAACTTCTACTGTTTCTCATGCTAAATTTATTATAGGCTGTCTTGTGATATAATTGAGAATATAATTAAATCAGTGGGAAATGTCTCACTTTTTGATCTTATCATAACCTTAATAAATCTAAGAATTGTATGGTTATTGAGAGTATACCCCACCAACTTAAAGTTAGCAAAGTATGCTAAATATGTAAAAAAAAAAAAAAATTGTATTTGAGTTGCCTAATAAATTATTCCCTAGCACAGACAAAAAACACTTATAATTATATATTCATCAGGAAAGTGTTGTAAAAATAACAATATTACTGTTACAGATAGCACATAGCATGAAAGTATAATACCTGTCATAATTGTGTATAAGCTTAAATTTAGCAAATACTAGGAAATATATGTTTATAACTGAATTTGCTTAAACCAACATATACATTTATACACACACACACACACACACACACACCTTTGAGTTTCATCTGAGACACAACAAGCTGTAAAAGAATTTCAGTTAAAACGAAAGAACAGTAATGAATTATTTAGGTCAACTAAAATACAAAATCTGTTTTGTGAAAATTAACATCAATATAATTTTCTCCATTTCCCCCCAACACAGTAGGCACTTCCTGGTTTTCGAGATTTTTATGTTAATATTCTAGAATGAAAACGCAGACCACAAATTGGTAAACCTAAATCATGCTTCTTGCAGGATAATTTTGCCTGCACACATCTTCAATGTAGAAGGATATTACCCAATTCCAATTGCGTGGTTGCTTTCATTTAATAATGCCATCTACAGATACGCTAGTTTGGCCTCTTGATGCACAATGCTCAAAGAAGACAGATTTCCTGTAGTACCCAAAAACAGCTTGTTTGCAATCAGATGTCAAAATCAAGCAGCAGCTTGAATACCAGCAGCATTGATTTTCTCAAGATTGTAGCAAATAGACTTTGTCAAGGATGATGACATCTCTGACTTTCAGACAGAGGAGAAGATCACAAGTAATCGATATGATACAAATCGACAAGGAGATTGCTAAGGACATAATTATTGAAGAGGTTTGCGCCAAAATAACTCGTCTTCAATATAGATCACAAATGCAGCAATGGACCTTACTTTTTAGATGCAGAAGCGTCTGTGGGCATATACACAGTAGTTTGCACAAAGTACAGAACCATAGTTAAACAGTGGGGTTTTAAATAGCAGCATTTAAAAAAAATAATAAAAAAAATCTAGAACAAAATAATGCCAGGCATTAGTGGGAAGAATGTGAAAGACAAAAAACTAAAAGTTGTCTAGGTTGAACGCATCACTTGTTATTTTTAACTTGATGGGCAACGGCAGTTGTTTGGTAGCCAACGTATTACCCATGGAGAAACAGAGAACATATTTATCAGTCCCTTGTTCCCACATCCTCTCCACTCACGCATCCCCTTAGCCCCTGTACCCTGCCCTGAAAAAAGGCACAGCGTGTATGGCGAGAATGTTGTCCACCCCGTCGCTCTGATTTGCTACCCCATGGAACACAAAGGGCACAAACCAATAGCCGTGGTTTGTGTCTGCGCAAGGCTCTTTTAAACCGTTGCCCGTGAACCGTTGCCTGGACTTCTGCCCGTCCTGCAGCATCCACTTTCCTGGCCAATGCTTCCCTCTGTCTTGCCACCCTTAATTCAGCTTGAAGAAAGACATAATGCACCTGCTGGACACGCATTTCCAACGCACAAATTGCTTGTCGTTGTCCTTCAATTGCCAACAACCTGCGTCTTGCCTCCAAAAGCTCTGACCATGTAGGGCCTGGGGCCACAGGCATCTTGTGCCTCTGAGAGGAGTGTCTTCTAGGGGAAGAGTGATGAGTGGGGGACTTCAGGGGTGAGTGGGCAGGAGAGGACTTAGGAGGTGAGGAGACAGGAGAGGGTTTGGTTTGGGTAGGCTGTGATGCAGGATTTTTTGAAGGTGAGTGCAACTGACCTGAAGAAGCAATGGATATGACAGGTGGTACTGATGTGGATGCAGAAGTAGAAGCTGAGGGTAAAGTAGTGGGGATAAAAGTGGCCATTTCAGAAGTGAGTTTGGAAACTGGATTATGGTGATTAGTGGGTGATGGTAGAGATTCCTTTAACGTAGACATCTCTAATGCAGACTGATCCAAATTAGAGTGATTTGGAGAATCAATTGTCTGACTAGAGATATCACTGGAGGCTGCATTGGATTTTTTAGATTTGGGAGGTGTTTGTGGGCAAGTGGGCTTTAACGTGTGTGGGACAGAAGTGGACTTACTGATTATATTTTCACTGACAGACGTATCCCTGTCTTTAGAAGACTTAGAAGCACGAAGGATGCTTGGATAAGCAGTTGATTTTAAAGTGAAGTCAAGGGGGGCAGAAGTTGACCTCCTTGGGGGAGAGCAGGGAGCAGCAGCAGATCGTCTGTGGAACAGGTGTGTTGTACAAGAAGACTTCCAGAAAGAAGTAGACGGCGGAGGGGAGGAAGGCTCCTCTTCTGTGCCCTGGGGCACGTTGGCAGATCGAGTATGGGTGAAGACCCTCTGCAGACTCCACAATGCACTGCCCTGAACAAGGGGCATGGAGATGGACAGAGAGGAAGTTGGCACAGGAAAGACAATGTAATATAAAGAACAGAGTTACTGTAGAACAAGCGGTATCCTCCAATGTCTTTTGGGGGTTTATTTTGCAGTGTATCCCTGGTGCAGTGTGGGGATGATGCAGAGATGTCCTGTTCGCTGTATAGAATTTAGATTGATGCAGAATTATCAGTGGAATTCTCTGTGATTGATCAGTGCCGAGATAAATTCCTTCAATAATGACTGGTGGTTTTCTCCCTATGATAAAGCTGGCATAGAGATGATGCCTTCCCTGTTTAGAACTGGACTTCAGATGTCCTTCCACAGAGGACAAATATCTAGATAATGCCTCAATTGCCAGCTCTCTCAGCCCCTCGGAGCCAGCTGCCGCCTGGCTGGATACTATGAATATTCCTGGATCTTCTCTCTGTATAACACCGCCAATCGCTCTATAGTCTCCCTGACTGAGCTGCTGCGCCTTCCCCGTCCTGTGCACTGCTCCCACTGCTCTGCAGAGCTCGGTTTGCAACGTGTGACGTCACCACCTACCTCTAGGAGGAGGAAAATATGACGCAACCCTCCCCCCCCCCACTCTCCCAGCGGAGATGAGGCAGAGTTAGTACCTGGATAATGAGGGCTCAATCACGCACGATCCTACAAATAAATCAATGTCAATCACTTACTCAGACCAGTATGCACTAAGTTGAAGAGTCAGCTCGTTATTGTCATCCAAGAGCGTAAATGACCGCACCTGTAATAGTGAATTGGAAGGGCGCTATTGTACCGTTATCGCACACATTTGACCCTTACGGTGCCCCATTGATTTAGTAGGGGCGGGGTCAGTGAGCTACGTCACCGGGTGGGCGTGCCTCAGGCGGCTAGGTCACGCAGGTAGGGGGCGTGGTTACATCGCTCACCTGGCGGGCAGGTAAAGGCGGTTTTGACCGGAACCGGAAACAGGCGAGAAACGAGAGACCCGGAAAATACCGTAACCGACCCCGCTGTTGTTCCCCCTCCTCCCCTTCCCCAACACCGGCTGCGAGAAAAGGCAATGTGAGAGGAGTGTATGTGTGTGAATTAGGCGATGGGGAGCGGGGGGTTGGTGTTAGGAAGGAGAGGTGAGAGGCTACTGAACAGGAAGAACAAGTAGGAGCTAATAATGACTGAACAGGTTACGTTTTGGGGCCTTGGGTGTAAAAGTTTATCTTTTTGTTGGTGTATGTATAGAGAGTGGGTAGACAGACCATACAGCTGGAAAATCAATCTGTACAGAATAGGCAATAACTTTATATATAGTGAAGGTAGGAAATGTTAAGTAAAATTGCGGAAACATTAATAAATGGCATGTGGTTTGTATGGAGTGAAATCAACATAGAGTTAATGTTATTATTACATTTTCTTCTCTAGGTTTTACAAGTAAAGAAATGCCAGGACCCTATCCTTTGCCCACCCCCCGGGGCGGCCGGGAGGATCCCACAGTACACTTTTCACCTCCCCGTCGCAGTTTGCCAGGAAAAAATGCCAATGACTTACGGCAGCAGCGAAAAAGTACCAGTGAAGATATTATATTTGTATCTGGCTCTGCTGAAACGTCCCCTGAAGAGTCACAATGCTGTCCCCAACTTTACAGTGCTTGGACTACATACAAAAGTGTTTTGTGTTATATATTGTCCTGCAGCCGCTGTTCACAGAAGGATCCTGAGGAATACACCCCCTGCACTGTGGAAATTTCAGAGGGTGGCTCTCACAATGGTCACCCCGCAGGTAGTCCACCTCAGCGGCGTGATGGTGAAAGAAATAAAAAGGTAGGTCTGGGTAACAGTTTCAGTTACCCAGACCTTAAACTCAAGGGGGTACCTGTGTTCAACAAGGCCTGCACTACTACTACAGACATTGAGGCTTCTAAAGATCCACCTGCCCCACCTCCAGTACCCCGCAACTCAGCAGGGGAAGACTATTTGCCACGAGACTCTGATCCTGATCTCTCCCGATGGAGTGGCTCTATGTCCAGTCAAGAGATAGATGTGCTAATCTGGCAAAAGCTGACTGAGCTGTTTAGTTTCCATCAAATTGATGAGCTGGCACGGTGCACTTCTGAAACAGTCTTTCTCGAGAAGAGTAGTCAAATTACAGAGCTAATAAGCAGCCTAACGCAGGACTACCAGTTGGAGGAACAGGATGCTGAATGCCGACTTGTTCGAGGTATTATCCGTATAAGCACCCGCAAGACTCGGACACGAAAAAGTAATTCTCGTGGAGGGCAGCAACAAAACAGTCGGAGTGGTGGCAAGGCACCAGACAGTGGAAATGAATCCATGCAGGAGTCTGGACTTACCAGCCAAGATGGTGCGAAACTGTGGGAATAGGGTTTAGTGGGAAATGTTCTATACGGCATGATATTATAAGGAGTTTGTTAGGCTGTATTAGTGTGTATATAATATATTGAGTGATATTTGAAAATAATCTTGGGTACGTTTATGTTTCAGGATTTTATCATACATTGAGCACACAGTTTAAAAAAAAAAAAAAAAAAAGGCACTGGTTAAAACAAGTTTTGAGAAGTTCTAGATCTTTCTAGGAATTGTGTGAATTAAAGTAGATGTCAGGATTTAACTGTTTCTGGGTGGCTGAATATAACATGATACACAAATCACGATGTGCCTATTTTGCAATGGTGCAAATAATTTTGACATTGTATGAATACCGTATTTATCGGCGTATAACACGCACCTCATTTTAAGAAGGAAATTCCAGGAAATTTCCCCCCCCTCCTTTCCATAGTATTCACCCCCCCCCCTTTCCATAGTATTCACCCCCCCTCCCATAGTGTCCCCTAGTGCACTTTCCATCCCCTTGTCCCATAATTACTTACCAGTCTTGAAGCGTGTGCACTTCCTTTCAGTCCCGCCGGAAACCGGAACCTGAAATTAAAGTTCCAGTACCGCGGTGCGCGCTGAACACCGGCCCACGCTTCAAGACAGGTAAGTAAATATGGTATATCGGCGTATAACACGCACCCATCATTTTCCCCCTATTTTCAGGGAGAAAAAGTGCGTGTTATACGCCGATAAATACGGTAAGTAGTAATGATATTCCACAATCCAGCACTATTGACAACTTTTTTTTCTTTGTGGTTTTAAGCTACCTATACTGATATTGTAGACATATCTTATATTTACATGTTTTGCTCTACACATATGTTTGCACAATAAGCAGGCTCAAATTCTCTCTAGGTAATTCTGCAAACCAGACAGTGTGTATTATAAGGGAATCATAGATTTTAAATCATAATGGCCAAACTGGAAAATTTGTTCAATTCTGTTTTTCCAGCTTTATAATTTTAGACTGAAAATCCTTTAATCAAATTTCTGCAAGGTCTAGTGAAAATATTTTAAATGTGTAAAAGTAGAATGTGTGTGTGTTGTATAAGGCTGGAAAGTCCATGGTATACTCTTCATGTTTGCAATGTTTTATGGAGTTCCAATGTTTTAACCACGTGACAGACCTCCAGGTCTTTAGAGTCTCAGCTTTAAGAGTCAATAAATTCTTCTTAGAGGTAAACAATGTATGGAGCATTGTGGAGAAAAACATGCATCTAAGAAACAGCCTGTTAAAGTTAAAACTAATGTGTCAACTTAATGTAGAACACACTCACTCTCCACCAATGTGTTTCAGGGGCGTTGAACAAATCAGATTTCTTTACAAGTATGCCAGGATGAATATTTCTGTCCAGGATTTACCTGTGGTGTCTTACTAATTGAATTTGATTAATTTGATCCACCTGAATCCTATTTGTGTACAAGTCAGATATATCCAGTAGTAATCATGGTTTATCAATCTATAGAAATTAAATTAATAATATATATCAGATCGTGTAGCATGTTTATCTTAATTTAGTTTCAATGCTTTGTTTAACCCCTTAAGGACACATGACGTATGACATGTCATGAGTCCCTTTTATTCCAGAAGTTTGGTCCCTAAGGGGTTAATCAACTTGTTTGACTTCATGTAAGTCATCATTTCCCCTTTGTTCTATATCTCTTTTTTCTCACATTCTCACTCTTTTTTTACTTTTCTCCTTAAGATTTGGATGTGAAGATTTCAGAAGAAACCAGCTACGACGTTCTAGCACGGAACATGAGAAAATACAGTTCCCCAGGTCTGTTTTCCTTCAGCCTGAATACTTTACACATAGATGAGGACTCTTTTACAAACCACTTATGTTCGCATATAATAATTGCACCAAAAAAAGCCCTAAAGGGACACTATAGTCACCAAAACAACTTTAGCTTAATGAAGCAGTTTTGGTGCACAGTTCTCTGCCATTAAGGTGTTAATTGTGCACCTCCCTTGGTTGTGACTGACACATCCTGCATGAAAAAAATGGTTTAGGTTTCAGTCAGATGTTAACTTGCTTTTAGAAGTCTTTGTCTCTTGCACTGTAAACTGACCTTCAATCACACACAGACTCCGGCAGGGTCTGAAGGCTAGTAAGTGAGCAGGAGAAATAAATTAAACAGACTGTGTAATGAGGGAGTGTAAGCATTGGATCTCACTTTACAGGAAGTGTTTAGAAAGGTTGTGCAGGTCACATGCAGGGAGGTTTGTCTAGGGCTGCATAAACAGTGACTTAAAGGGACATTCCAGGCACTCAGACTCTGCTCATTGGAGTGGTCTGGGTGCCAACTCCCACTACCCTTAACCCTACAAGTGTAATTATTGCAGTTTTTTTTTTTAAACTGCAATAATTACCTTGCAGGGTTAAGTCCTCCCCTAGTGGCTGTCTATTAGACAGCCACTAGAGGGAACTTACTGGTTTCTAGCACAGGTTTTCTGTGCTAGAGCGTCGCTGGACGTCCTCACGCTGTGTGAGGACCTCCAGCGTCGCTCTATTCCCCATAGGGAAGCATTGAAAAAAAGATCAGTCTCGCCCACCGGCCGACGTAAGCAGAAGGAGGAGCGGCGGGGGAGGAGGAAGCAGCGACGTGGGACATGTCGCTGCCTCTGGTAAGTCACTGAAGGGGTTTTCACCCCTTCAGCAACTGGGGATTGGGAGGGAGAGGGACCCTCCAGTGCCAGGAAAACGGATCGTTTTCCTGGCACTGGAGTTTCGCTTTAATTCCTAAATGACAGACTTGAGCAGTGAGACTGTACGAGCATGATCTATACACCAAAACTGCTTTATTACGCTAAAGTTGTTTTGGTGACTAATGTCCCTTTAATAGCAAGACAAGTTGATCTTTTGTCTTTTTTTATTTATTTCTAATTGAACAGAGTATATTCAGGTTGCTTTTTAAATATTCCCTTTGCATTTTTAGGGAACTGGGACAAATCAAGTGGATATTAAAACTGCTGTTAAATAGTTTATCTGATTTTAATATAATAAATGTTTAGTTCCTGCTAAATACAATTAATGCAGTAGTTCTGTAGTTTAACCTTGCAGTGTAAAACATTGCAATTTTATAGAAAAACAGACTTCCCGACAGCCACTAGAGACGCTTCCCAAAAAAATATTACTGATCACGTACCTCTAGTTTAAGTATTAAATATGCAAAGGATCATAGAAACATAGAATGTGACAGGAGATAAGAACAATTCGGCCCATCTAGTCTGCCCAATATTTCGAAATACTTATAATTAGGCCTTATCTTAATTTTAGGATAGCCTTATGTCTATCCCACGCACGCTTAAACTTCCATACATCCACTACCCTCTCAGTAAAGTAATACTTCCTGATATTATTTTTTAAACCTTTGCCCCTCTAATTAAGACTGTCCTCTTGTTGTGGTAGTTTCTTCTTTTAAATATAGTCTCCTCCTTTACTGTGTTGATTCCCTTTTATGTATTTAAATGTTTCTATCATCTTTCCTCCAAGCTATACATGTTAAGATCATTCAACTTTTCCTGGTAAGTTTTATCCTGCAATCCATGAACCAGTTTAATAGCCATTCTCTGAACTCTTTCTAGAGTATCAATATCCTTATGAATATACAGTCTCCAGTACTGCGTACAATACTCCAAGTGAGGTCTCACCAGTGTTCTGTACAATGGCATGAGCACTTCCCTCTTTCTACTGCTAATACCTCTCCCTATACAAACAAGCATTCACAGCTGCTCTATTACATTGTCTTCCTACCTTTAAGTCTTCTGAAATAATTACTCCTAAATCCCTTTCCTCAGATGTTGAGATTAGTAGGATATCAAATATCCTATACTCTGCCCTTGGGTTTTTACATCCAAGGTGCATATTTGAAGGGATACTATAGGCATCAAAACAACTTCAGCTTAATGAAGCAGTTTGGTGTATAGATCATTTCCCTGCTCTGCTACTTAGGAGTTAAATCACTTTTGTCTGTTTGTGCAGCCTTAGTCATACCTCCCCTGGACATGACTCTCACAGCCCGCAAGGGAGGAAAAAAAATCTTTTTCAATCAGATTAACCTATTTTAGAAGGTTTTTTTTTTTACCTCCTGCTCTGTAAATTGAATTTTATTCACGCACAGATGGCTCCTGTAATGTCTAGAAAGCTATTAACAGAGCAAGAGACAAGAAATTCTAACTTAAACAAAATGTGCAATAAATGTTTAAACATTAGAGCTTTCTTTACAGGAAGGTATTTAGGAAGGCTGTCTAAGTCACATGCAGGGAGGTGTGACTAAAGCTGCATACACAAAGTGATTTAACTCCTAACTGACAGAGAATTTAGCAATGACACGATTTATAGACCAAAACCTCTTCATTAAGCTAAAGTCGTTTTTGTATCTAGTGTCCCTTTAAGTTTTCTTATGCAGCAAATTGTTTTGGTGATTAGTTGCTTTTTGTTTTTAAATATTAAGTGGCACTTTCACCATCTGGGGACTTTGCAGAATTTACAAAGACCCTTGACTGTGACATCGCCAATGGCAGGGCAGGTAAGTGTGAGTTCTATTAACCTGTACCTGTTCCTCGCGGCCATCTTCCTCCAGCTGGTCCTCTACAGCTCCTTGCGCTTCAACTGCCAGCAGCAGACGTCACTGCTGTACTCTTGCCAATGCGCGAGAGTACAGCATTGAGGTCTATGAAGCATCTCTCATGATCCTCAGTAGACTGAGCCAATTCCCTGCAGCCGTGGTTGATTGACACTTCTAGATGGCGGTAGCTCCGCGCAGTGTCTAGAGGACACATACAGAGACAAAGTAAATCCCTACTTTGGTTCGGTATATCTCTTGACCGTTCTGCTTTAATAGCTTATAACAAAGTTTTTTTTTTTTTTTTTTTTGTTTACTTGCAAGTTCTCCAGAGCAGTTCATCATAAAGATTTAGCTTGCGAGAGTTACTTGAACAGGTTTTTTTTTTTTTTCTTTTTTTCAACTGTTAAAAACCTGCTATTGTCTCTCATTTTTACTATTTTCTTCCTCCCCATAAGAACGTGTCAGTCCCCAGTGAAAGGATTGTCCAAAATAACTGTGTGCAAAACACAGAAAGAGGTGATTTAATGTGTTTGTGCACTACTAGTCACATGGTGTTTAGTGGACACAAAATATAATCTATTCACAGTTAAGTAGTTTGTGTGTATATAAATTTTTTTCACCTATTTGGGTAGGCTTCACAGACTGGATCATGCATATAGGGTAAAGGAAGTACTGATAGTTTTTTTTTTTTTTTTTATTCAGCATGATTTAAATACATCTCATCCTAAATTAATTACTTAATAGTCCCTCGCATACCCAGTAAAAGAATAACTGAAGCTACTTTAAAATTTTTTTTTTTTTTTACAGGAACACTGTAGTGTCTATAATAATTTTTTTTACTTTGAATTGGTATTAGTTCTTATACTGTCCCTCGATTTAATGTGAATCTGTTTAAGAGCAGTTTAACACTGAATAACAATCCCTGGCCACCCACAGTCCATATCTTTCTGGTAGTGTGCCTACAGCAGAGTTTGCACACTTCCTTGTCATGCACTTCATACCTTCAGTTAGAGCTCTGATAGACAGTCAGGTGACTATCCCAGCCAATCACAGCTGCCTATTGCTGCTCAGGCCACACATATGGGATGGGCTGCTGGGGGCTCTTGTTTAGCATTAAAACATAAAACCTTTAAAAACTGTTTAATGATGAATGACATGACTCCAGACACTATAACCAGTTAAATAAGCAGATACAGTGCCCCTTTAATCTGGAAGCAGCATGTTGTGTTAGACTCTTATCTACTGTGCAGCTGCAGATTCATACAGAGCAATTACAGCAGCAGGCATGTCTGACATGCATTCCATCAAATTCCAGCTTACTTATTGAACTTTAAAAGTGTTTGTACTTTGCAAGGAAGGTCAGCCTAAAAATGCATTTCAGATAAATCTCCTTTACATATGAGCTGTGCACAGCAGTGCTCCTGCAAATTAAAGGAAACTGATTTTAACAGCTTGATCAGTAAGCTAGACATCGCCATATGTCCCTGGTAAAAATTGTTGTACTGCTGAATAAAAAGTAACAAAAAAATAAAATTTCTTATGGACAGGTTCCTAGCACCATTACTACAATAAACTATTTAATTTTAGTTCTTGGTGTGTCCATCAAACATCGCTAACTGTATACATTTTGTAGTTATTTGATGTGTGCAGAAACTTTGGCACTCAAGTGTTCATTAGTGTGTTTCATGTAAACCTTTTATATTGATCAATGGGTGCTCTCCAAGATTACCAGCCATTAAATATTTACTGCAGGCAATTGTTACCCAGAATTAAAGTTTATGGCTTAAAGGATATTCATTTTTTTTTTTTAACATTTTACTTCTTAATGCCGTTGTTCCAAATAGTATTTTTCAAGCAAAACACGTGTATTACAATTTTTCCTAATTTTAACCACCCTGAAAATCTAATTTAAAATAACAGGTAGACATGGGCAAGAGTAAAACCCGAATCTAGAATATGCAATCAGATATTTAACATGCTGAATGAAAAATTTTGTTTGAAATTCCTGGTTTAAATAGAGGGGAGGAAGTATTAAGAGAGTTTTGCTTTTCTAACGCACAGGATACATGAGTTTTTGAACATTATATTTATTGATTAATCTATTTGTACAGGTTCTTCTTTCCTGAAGGATGATTCATTGCAGGACACAGAGACAGATTCCTCAGGGACACCATTGCTGAAAGTCTCCTGTTGATCATTTGCAAAGAGGGAAAAAAAATCTACAGTTGAGTTGGATGCAACTTGCTCTTGATACCAGGATGCTGCTGTCATTTACTTATAGTGCACCTTGGCAGGCAATGACTGTGTGATCCTTTTAATAACGCAGGATTACCTTTTGCTCTGAACCTGCTACCTTCACTTTTGAGCTTCAGATTGTGTGGAATGTTTTGGTTTTTTTTTGTTGGGAGCTGGTAAAATGGTGGTTTATTTAAATACCAGTCTTGGATATTCTCTCATTTTAAAGACACTTTGTTATAAAATATCCTAAGTTTTTTTTTTTTTGGAGATTGAGTAAGGAAAGTTTTCTGCTGCATCTTTATCTTTTGTATGCTCAACCCAACTATATAATTAGGAATATGAGCCACTGTCTGCATACTTTGGAAATTGTTTTTATCAAGAATTAGTTAAATAGGTCAAACAAGGAAATTAGCCAGGCATCTTTATTCTCCCCAACGCCCCCATCAAGTGCTAGCTTCTTTAAATGTATTATCAGGCATACATTTAATACAGACTGCATAACTGTAGGCAACTTTGTATTTTAATGTAAATCAGAACAGTTACATGGACATGCCAAATATTTATCTGTTCTTTGGTAAAGTGACTGGCTGTGAAGAATAGGTTCAACTGAATTTTGCTTTGGAGAAATCCATTTCTGGATGTTGTTCCATAAACCTGTCAAAAGGGAAAAAACAAAACATCACCACTGAACTCATTCTTGAAAGGGCACACTGTATGCACTATAACCATTTCATCGCCATGAATTAGTAATAGTGACTGGAGTCCCCTAGCACTGTGCCTCCATTCAATGTTAAACCCTTTTCAAGCAGTTTAATTCTGAACGACTGTCCCTGGCTTGCAAGAGCCCAGTCATCACTACAGGTCAGGAGAGAGCGAGAAATAAATTATCGTGAACTCACAAAGCTACAGACTGTATTATCTTACTCTGTATTCATTATCCCTATATTTGGGTAGAACTACCAGATTTTCATATACAGACATAGCTACACTCAGGATAATTGTTTTGTAAATATGTACATTATTTCTGTTCTTTTGTTGTGGTGGTTTATTTCACCTCTTAATCGCTATATTAAAAGTTAAGTTTTATTTTTAGAAATACCTAGCCTAATTGGTTGCCACTCCACCAGCGATACAGTTATTATTTTTCACTCTCTCCTGGCAGTTCTTTTCTCCCCCCTCTTATTCCACAGTGACTAGTCTCACTAGGGGTTACCCCCCCCACTTCAGGAGGTTAATAATTACATTACCTTTCTTTACTTTTATTGATAAAGACAGTGAGTGATTACACACCTCTTTGGAGCAATAATGATTGATACTTGCAATGGCACTCAGACTAATGCTTCCTCGTTGGCCAAAACAGCACAGAGAAGATGGATTGCTGGAGACTCTCCTTTAGCAGTAACACATTTACAGTTTAATGCTGAAGGGAAGGACAGTGACAGATGATTCCAGATACTATAAACACTTCAAAAAAGCAGTTATGGTGCCTACAATGTCTTTTTAAAATAAAAATCTTTATTAGACCTGAATAACAGCAATATACTGCTATTAATATGGCATTTCCTTTTATTCAGAGCTATGTCAAGCTGCTCTCCGTTACTCACTTTTTTAAGATATCTTGTTTTTTTTGCTCCTCTGAAGTTGGCAGTCCCATTGATTTCTGTCTTTGATCGTACATCATTTTTTCTACCATACTGCGGGTTTCCCCATCTAGATCAGAGAGCTAGGGAAATTGGGAGACAAGACCGTTTTACGTTTCAACCAGCACAAAATTATAAAGAAAAAACAAAAACTTAGTGAAGTCTTACTCCATATACCTTAGAGTTCTCTGGATTAATTTTTTTGGTGTTAATTTCTGGATCTGTCTGGACAATGCGACTCCACCATTCCATAGTGTTGATCTGCAAGAGACATATTTGATATTCAGAAACACAAGTATGCAGGGCAGTGTGTACATGATCTACTTTGGAATGTGCAGGATAGTGATAGAAGTGGTGTGGTCAACCCCTTCCCTTTTAAAAAAAACATTTTTGTAACTAGCTGCCTTACCTTTTCTAGATGGACAGTCACCACTTTTCCATCCTCTATTAACCAGGAACAGTCTTCAACTTTGACTTCATTGAAGAGCTCACCATCCAAAATTGGGGTTTGTCCCTTAAGACCAACAGTCATTCTACGCCGCCTTATCTCCACAATCACATCCTTTCCTTTCAGGCGGAAGGAAACTGGAAATGGTACAGCTAACTGATATGGGGAAATTTGAAAAGCAAAGTGGGTGCATAAAATCACTCTGAAAAGGACATTTTATTAATCATCTGTAAAGTCATTTATGTAACCATAAAAACGTATTTTGTAAATATTAAATCTCATGTTATATAAATGTGCTCTAATAGAGATTACAAATGTTTTGTGAATTTTAAAAATTGTTAAAAGAAAATTAGTGGTAAACCATTAACCATTTGCATAAGAACTAAAATGTTGCTAAAAAAATGTTTGACTACGCACAAAATTTACCGGTTCAATTGGCTCTGGCACAGTCTAGGCCGGTCTGCATAATTTAAAAAAAAAAAAATCCCTGGGTGGTGACATCGCTGTTTGGGGTCCAGTGGGGGCAAGGTAAAGTTTGATTTACTTATCTGAACCTGTCCCTCCTGGGCTCCACAATCCCTTCATCTCCTGTTGCTTCTGCTGCCAGGAGCCCACATCAGCACTGTCTCTTGCTCATGCACAAGAGTACAGCATTCAAGTCTATGGAGGAAAGAGCTTAATTTCCTTACAGCAATCACTAGTGAATGCTTTGGGAAATAACAGGTTTGTCAAGTTTATGGTTTGTAATTTCAGTAAAAATGACAGTGCCACTTTAACCCCTTAAGGACCAAACTTATGGAATAAAAGGGAATCATGACATGTCACACATGTCATGTGTCCTTAAGGGGTTAAAGTGAAGTGCTAAATGGCATTAAATACAGAATAAAGCTTAAGCCAGATTTCATTTCAGAAACCAACAATAAAATGTGCTGTGTCTTTAAGACTAATATGTAGTATAAACTTCCAAATGCAATATAATTTACAATATTGCATATGTATTTAAATAGTGTACTACACACAACTCCACAAAATTCAAATAAAGTGCACTGTGCCAAAAAATAAACTAGTACTTTGTAATGTAAAGTGCTGCGACAATATGTGCAAAACAACAAAGAAGCACTCTACTTACTTAAATGCTATTCACATGTGCTAGGCTAAAAAGTCAGTATGTCCAAATTGCCAGTTGTCCAAATCTAGTATCTCATAAGAGAGAAACCGAAAGAAACAAATAGGGCATTATTACTAATACTAATAATGAAATAGAAATATCAGAAAAAGCACTCACAAGAGTAGAGCAGTGAAGTCTGCTCTAACTTAGATTGTTTCAGTGTATTAGCAGGCTAGAGCAGTGTTTCCCAACCCAGTCCTCAAGGCACACCAACCAGTCCAGGATTTAAGGATTACCCAGTTTTGTCTAAGGTGTTTTTAGAAAGAAAAAAAAAAAAAAAAACACCTTAGACAAAACTGGGTAATCCTTAAATCCTGGACTGGTAGGTGTGCCTTGAGGACTGAGTTGGGAAACACTGGGCTAGAGGATGTGATAAAATCCAAATATTTTATTGATACAATGATAAAATTCAGACCGGCACCTAAACCCTCTGACCCTCTCTGGTTCAGCTTTCCTACGGTCCTTCTGTCAAACACCTGAATCAAGTAACTCGAGGAAGCAGTTTGTTTCTTCTGTGCTTCCTGGAGGCAGGGATTGTGACTGGTGCGCGTAATGTTGTCAGAGAGTGATGACATATTTCACAGATGTCATTGGCTTCATCAGATCAGCCCTCTCTGAGGCCACACAGTCTCTATTTAAATCCAAAAGGTGGGCGTGAATTGCCATAAAAGTCCTGCAATATGGTTGGAGACAATACAAAACCTCATTTACATGAGGAAGTAAAATCGGCAGTAACCAATTCTGGCATAATTAATCTACACAATAGAGGAATATCACCTAAAATATAAAAAAATGCTTCACAAACATTCATACAAAAGCAAAAATTTTACAATATAAAGAATAAAAAGTGATAGTATAGTAAAACAAATGTTAAAGCATCACATAGATGTCAATAAAATATATATATAATTACCAACTCCTACTTAAATATTACTATAAAAATAACTGTTGTAAATATATGCAATAAATTTTATATAATATATCGACTAATAGGAAAGAAATAAGAATTAGTACAAAGAAAACGGTTTCTATGTTCTAATTTTCTTTTCATTCCCTCCCAGTATTAGGTTTATGTAAGTAGGAGTTGGTAATTATCGGGTTTTATTTTAAATTTATTTTGTTTTTGTATGAACATCTATGTGGAGCATTTTTAATATTTCTGTTTTACTATAATGTCACTTGATAGTCTTTATATTTTTACATTTTTGCTTACACACTCCTATCAAATGCCAACACTACAAACACACGCTCTCCTGTATTAAAACACCAGCATTATTTACCAACACCAAAACTACATGCAAACACACCCCTGCATTGAAGCGCACTACATGTACACCACTGCTTGTAAGCAGCAACAGTACATATTAACACACAACTGCATTCAAATTACAAAACTATACACAAATAGACCCCTTCATTTCACACACAGACTCCATAAATAAACATGCATACATCGCTGTGGAATATCTTGGCGCTTTATAAATGCAAGTAATAAATAGTAATAATAAATACCTTCAAACCCATAAAAATTGCTCACAAGTAAATCCCTGCAAGGGTTATCAAATGGAAGATCCCCAGCTGGCAATGCATCATGAGATATGTACAACAGATGGGAATCTCTCTTTTGGCCACCCTTGTGCTGTGGGGACCAAAATAATTTCTTGAACCAGGGCCCTCTCTGCATTAGTTCCACCACTGTGTGGAGCATTTTTGTTATATTTTAGGTGATATTCCTCTATTGTGTATATTCATTCTGCCAGAATTGGGACTGCCGATTTTACTTCGTCATGTAAATGAGGTCTTGTATTATAGCCAACCATATTGCACAACTTTCAGACTTTTTGGACAATTCACGCCCACCTTTTGGATTTAAATAGAGCCTGTGGACTGAGAGATGGTTGATCTGATGAAACATATGACATTGGCGAGACACGTGATCACGCTTTGACGCCATTACACACATAGAAATTTGGAAGCACAGAAGCGGATCCCGGTTCCTGGAGTCAGTTAAAGCTGGCGTGTGACAGAAAGAACGAACCAAAGGGACCAGAGAGGGTCAGAGGGTTTACCCACCTGCCTGCATTTTATTATTGTATCAATAAAGTATTTGGATTTTATCAAAGCCTCTAGTCTGCGAATACACTGGAACAATGTAAGTTAGAGCAGACTTCACTGCTCTACCCTTGTGAGTGCTTTTCCTGATATTTCTATTTCATTACTATTTTTAGCAATACTGCCCAATTTGTTTCTTGTTTCTTTCGGTTTGTCTCTTTTACAAGATACTCTATTTGTACAACTAGCAGTTTTGGACATACTAGCTTATTTAGCTTAGCACATGTGAATAACATTTATGTAAGTAGAGTGCTTATTTATTTTTTTGCATATATTGTGGCACGTTGCAAAGTACTAGTGTATTTTCTTGCATAGTGCATTTTATTTTAATTTTGTGTTTGTGTGTATTATACTTTGTGTTGCACTTTTTCAATACATATATATTTTATTGCACTTTGACATTTATGGTACATATTATAGTCTAAAAGACACAGCGCATTTTATTGTTGGTTTTTGTATGAATATGTTTTGTGCTTTACACACATTGTGCAGCTTTTACATGTTTTTAGTTGGTAATTTGTTTTTAGCACCCTACTTTACTACATTGTTTTTTTTGCAGATTTCATTTCAGAACACTAGAATAATGTTCGGCTGTGTATCTCAAGATGTACTTACATCTACTTCTGACAGGGTCTGTGTCCACCGGTAATAGGGAAGGTCTGCTCCATTCCCTGAATTTGGTTTGAGCTTCCCTTTATCCTTCTCATCTTCTACATCCTCATCTTCATCCTGTGAAAATATTAATCTCCTTAATTCATATTATGTGACTCTACCTACTTTCCTTCACTCCTGCTATTTAGGTCACCTTACCTTTTGGGATTCCAACTGCTGTATTTCATTTGGACTCTTGTCAGTCTCATTTTTCTGTTCAGCTTTGTTCTACGAATTAAACAGACCGGTCTGTGAATAACTGCTTACATTATAGACCTTTTAAGGGATGTTAACTTTTTTTTTTGACAATCAATTTTTATTGTTTTTCTTTGTTTTAAACAGTGCGCAATTGGGTACAGAAAGTAAAAAGGAGAGGGGTCAGGGTGCATAACAGATTTGGGACATACGACATTTTGTATCCCAGGAGGACCAGTTAATAACATCTAAACAGGGACAGCGTTATATGTTAGTAGAGTATCTTCTGATAAGCAATAACATTGCTCAAGTGCCTTCTGGTGCAGCCCTATTGGACGTGTATGGCCGTTCAGGCACCTGTGTGAATCGATTCAGTTCGGTGTTTAACAGATATGTAGCAGTTAACCTAGGTTTGGCTAGTGGTGCAGAGCAGTTCTGCGACTTCCTAGCGTATATTGGAGTTTAGGTTGCGCCAGGCTTCCTATTAGTGCTGTGGTTTGTTTTTTAGTGTTAAATCGGAGGAAACTGTGGCAATTTTATCTCTGAATGTTCCGGTTGTCTCTTGGCTGGCATAGTGTAAAATTTATTTAACTTGTTGTAAGGTGTGAGTTGGCGGTCAAAGAACCTACTCCTTATTGGGTCCATCAGGTGAGTGGCCGTAATCCTGCTGCATGGTAGTATGCGCGGGGAGGGTGGGGTGTAGGCAAGTTTGTGTCTGCGTGTTCTTTTCAGCCCTTTTTAGGGCGCCTTTCGGTTTGTTTCCCTGTCTCTTATTGGAGTTCCCTTATTACTATGTGACTGTTTTAACTGTAGCCCTTGTGGGGTGGACCCAGCCTTTGAGGGCTGCCTAACCTCCAGTTTCACATTTTAGGGTTGGCATTTGGGTGGTCCTGCACCTCGTCCTGTTGTTAGAGCTGATCTTGGGCTTGACAGGACCCCGAGGTTCGTGTGTATGCGCGAACCCTCAGCTTAGGGTCTGTGTGGGCGTTGGGTTTACGGAGGTCTGTGTAGCAGTCAAGCCTGCATCGGTTGTGTAACCTGCTAGCTGTATGGTGTCTATAGGTTGCCCCGTAACGGTATGTCCCCTTGCCCATTTGAGTGTACGCTCCGGCGGTCGGTCCAGTTGCGTGAGAGGAGGGTTGTTGTGTCTGTGTCTTGATACGAATTCCGTCCACGGGTACCAGGTCAGAGTGCATCTGTCCGAGCATCCCTGCAGGGAGGCTGTCATCATTTCCATGTCATGTATGTCCTCCACCCTGCCTATCCATTGCTGGAAGGTGGGTGCAACTGTACGTTTCCAGTGTGCAGGGATAAGGGTTTTCGCGGCTCTCAGCAAGTGTATGGTGAGGCCCCTTTTGTATGCCTCTAGTGGTGTGTGTGTGTGTGTTAGCCTCGTCAGGGGTTTTAGTGGTAAGTCTGTGTCGGTGATTTCTTGGATCTTATGATTTATCATCTGCCAGTATGGGGCGATCACAGGGCATGTCCACCAGATGTGTAGGCCTGTGCCCACTTCTGTTCCGCATCTCTAACATTCTCCGGGTATGGAGCACGTGCCCGAGTACATCCGGGGTCTTGTATCAGTACGTCAGTATTTTGTAGCCGCTTTCCTGATATCTGAACTGATAGAACCTTTATGTATCAGCATGAACATTTTGTTCCATTCTAGGTCCGTGAGTTCAACCCGTCTCACGCTCCCTTTTCTCAGTGAATCCCAGTGAGCCCTTATTTCCATTTGTTAAGAGGGCAGAGTGCAGGGTAGAGATCCCATGGGCGAGCTGTTGCCTGGACGTGCATAGGTGCTCGAGGAACAGTAGGGGCCGGTGCAGGTGATCTTTGCCCTTCATGGCGGCGTAGTAGGTCCTAATCTGGTAGTAGTGAAATTCATCCAGATCCGTCTGGCATCAGGTCAGCCAGTGGTTTGAGGTCGGTTCCAGTGCTCCACTGGCGCAAGTAAACCCAGTGTGATGCCTGGATGTGTTTTAGGGTGGCAGGGTGCAGCCCTCCTGCTAGTTTTGGATTGTGTGCGATAGGTGTGAGCGGGTTGGGGGATGTGGTGAGCTGCTTGGAGTAGCGCACTCCGCACCATATTCTGAGGGTTGCGTCGATTAGAGGGTTGCCTGTACGGGTTTCCCAGAACGAGGTAACTGACCCACTATTTATTATGCACTGTGTAATTAAATGCATAAAAAAAATAATATTTGCCTGTAGTAGCATTAGAAACATCAAAATTACTCTCTCACCAGGAAGAAGCACAACACTCGTAACGTTTCATTCTGGTTTATAGAGTCAAAAGAAAAAAATGATGATAATACTCAAAAAGCTGGAGTGATCCAGACTGGCTGAGTATAGTCCTGGAGAAAAAAATCGATAGATCGATAGATAAATAAATAGATAGACAAAAGGATAAATAAATAAATCAATAAATCAATAAATTGATAGCTGTATAATGTGGATACCGTGTAGAATAGGATAAGTGAATTAAGCCAAAATACAGTGATAACAAGCCCTGATGGCTTACCTCCATATATTACCAGAGATATCTAATGGCCTATTCACTCAGAAAATCACACCTGGATACTGACTTTAATCGGCAATTGGCATGGTCAAGTCCAGTGGATTAGAGTGTAAAACATAGGTAAATGTCAGATAGCTGACCCAGGTATCCGAGAAAGGTCACTAAAGAGTCTGTCATACAGGTGAATGCCGAAAGGCTATTTATTGTCACCAGTACATATAGAGCCCATATTTGTACGGCTGTGGATAGCTGGTTAGAACAAAAAATTGCCTAAACTCGGCATAGGGGATAGCATGCAACTACACCTATAGCTAATTGCTATTGCACTATAGTGCTAACCTATATATGGTTACCATGGCTAAACAGGAGATGAGTTCAGCATGTTTGCAAAAGGTTACCCCATAACACCCAGAGGGATTCCCTCTATAGACTCCAATGTAAAATAGTGACCCAACAGCAAAAGGAGGTATAAGAAAAATTAATTAAAGTGCCTCCATGTGCAGAACCATACTTAGAATGTTGGTTGCCTGCACATGGTGATAGATAGCTTAAAGAGAGAAAAAAATGTGAGAGAAAAGAGCCCAAAGAGCCCGACGCGCGTTTCGGTGCTTACTTAGATGCACCTTCGTCAGGGGCTGACTGGAGACTAGTCCATAGTCTCCTTTTATATGTAGTCAGTTACTTGAGCCTCTAGGTTGTGTCCAATCAAAAGGCCGGTAGTCCGTTCATTCCGGCGCCAAAACCCCACGTGGTGGTATGCAAATGAGCTGCCTATCGTCATCCAATCCTGTTTCAGTATTAATCTCTCTCGGTTCTAGCCAGCATTAACCCCATCAGTGCCGGGTAAGGTCCCAGACAGACCGGTCTTTATGAGAGGGGCGGTGCTGTTTTAGCTGTCAAACATAGCTACAGTGAATATTGAAACTCACACATCCTATTGCTGGGATCAAAAACGGCTCCGTTGTTTCAGTATATGTCGTGATGAAACACATATGTATCATTTATATTGTTGCTGAAAGTATCAGCCGACGGTAACATTGATATTTGCCGATTTTATATGAATAGGACATAGAGATTCGTCGTATAGCCTCAGTGACGAATGGAGGAAATAATGGGTTATAAAGGATATAAAATAACCCAACAAGTCCCATTACATACTTATGATGATGGTGATTCACCTCCCTTCGGGTATCTGTTGGCAAGATACTATTAATTGCTCACTCGGGATAGGGGTTATTGTGAGCCTTACTAAGTTTGTAGAACCATCTGGGTGCCGAGTGGGTTCCCAGGTCCCCAGAGGTATACGAGGGGTCAAAAAGGCTTCAGTCATTCTCAGAGTTCCAGAGCACATCTCTATTTGCTACGAGATGTGATGTGAGTTGTGACATGGCCTAATTGACCAATGATCAACCGGGATGAGAATAAAGGTCGTTAGGGATAGTAGTATTATTGTATCAATGGTGCACTTCCTTTGAAGTGTCAGAGATAGACATCATAATGAGTTCATGCATACAGAGGTCTGAGTAGCTCGGCGATTACAGCTGCTACCACTGTGGCAGTATGCTCATCAACCTTTTAGTCATGTTTATACTAGCCCTCGTATTTACAATGCCATTTTAAAGCATATGTGGGGATTGGGTGGTGTGAAGGATAGACGTTAATGCAGAGGAGGGGTTTGTTGTAATTCTATTTCTATGGACACGCCAATTGTGGGTCTTAGAGGTACAGTGGTTATGGTAGAACGTATTTACATATTTACAAAATTTACACTATATACAGATTGTGTCTACTATTAGTCTATAATGTTGAGGCTTGCTCACAAAGATAGACACAGGCGATAGATTAGAGATTACATGGTTTTCACAGATCAAATAAAAGGGGTATAAGAGAAGCCTTCGTTGAGGCCATTGGGAGAGAGGGTTTTGAGTGTAAAAATCCAAAAGCTCTCACGTTGTAATAGTTTTACATCTATATCTCCCTTTCTAGGTCCCAGTTTAATTCTTTCAATGCCATTGAAACGTAGGCCCTGTGCTGAGCCATCGTGTCTTAGTTTGAGATGTCGAGAGATGACCGTATCGACTTGTCTAGAGGGGTTTACAGAGTTTACATGTTCCAGAATTCTTTTCTTAAAAGGTCTAAAGGTCTTGCCCACATATTTTAGATTGCAATGTTGTTTGACAGTTAAAGAAGGTATTGGTTATATGTGTGTGTGTGTTGGTTGAATCCGAAAAGGTCTTTGACTTTTTTCGAATGTATTTACAGGCTTTGCATCTTCCACATTGAAAAGTGCCGGTTGCTGGAGACATCAGCCATGTATTTTCTACTTTTGGTAGTGGGAGATGGCTTGGTACAAGTAAGTCCTTCAAATTGCGGCCTCTTCTGGCTGTAAGTGATACACGTGGAGTTAAAACCTCTTTGAGATGTTGGTCTTGATATATCAAAGGCCAATACCTTTCTAGTATCCGTTTCACCGGGTCCCATCCAGTGTCAAAGGTACCGATACATCTGATCAGGTTTTGTGTCGTGTCTTTGGTGGCATTGTCATCTAGGAGAGTTGATCTATCGGTCATTAGTGCTCTTTTATAGGCGGTTTTAAGGCATCTATTGGAGTAACCCTTCGCCTTGAACTGTAGCCTCAATGTCCTAGCCTTAGTTTTGAACTCATCCATAGTGGAGCAATTGCGTCTCACACGAAGGTATTGTCCTACTGGTATCCCATACTTCAGAGGCCTAGGGTGATGACTTTGCCAGTTTAAGAAACTGTTGGTGGCTGTGGGTTTCTTAAACAGGGTAGTAGAGATATGGTGTTCGTCGTCCGTGGTTTTTAAGGTTAGGTCCAGAAAATTGATTTGTTTGCCACCCACCTCGTGTGTTAGTCTGAGGTTCAAGTTGTTGGTATTTAATGCTTTCACAAAATCCTCAAATCTTTCTGTTGAGCCTGTCCACACAATTAGCACGTCGTCTATGTAGCGTTTCCAGAGTTTGATGTATTCATGGTATTCCAAGAACTGCTGGCTAAACACGATGTTCTCCTCCCACCACCCCAGGTGGAGGTTCGCATATGAGGGTGCGCAAGTCGTCCCCATAGCAGTTCCTCTCACCTGGTGGTAGTGGGTACCTTCAAAAAGGAAATAATTGTGTGTAAGGATAAATTGTAGAAGTTGTAGTACGAATTGGTTATGGTCACCCAGAGATGTATCTCGTGTCTGGGGAAAGTATTGAACGTTATTCAGGCCCGTTTTGTGAGGGATAGAGCTGTAGAGTCCTTCTACATCCAAGCTACACAGCTTTGCCACAATGGGCAGTGTCAGACTATTAAGTGCTTTCAGTGTTTGTTTAGTATCTCTTAAGTATGAGGGGAGAATTTTGACAAGGCCACTTAGAATACGTTCCACGTAGATACTGCAGTTCTGGGTGAGATTATTATTACCCGATACTATCGGTCTCCCAGTAAGTATTTCCTGTTGCTTATGTATCTTTGGTAATGCATAGAAGGTGGCTATGGTAGGTTTTTTGTTGAGCATAAATTTGTGTTCATCTATGCTTATGAGTTTATTCTGAAGAGCCTGATCCAGGATATTCTTAAGATCCACCAGGAATCTATTAGTAGGGTCTGCGACTAGTGCTGCATACGTATCCCTATCATCCAGTAATCTGTGTACCATTTTGACGTACTCCGTCCTATTTAGAATTACCAGGTTGCCTCCTTTGTCGGATGGTTTTATGATTATTGTATCATTCTTTCTTAGTTTGGCTAGTGCTCTGGTCTCTTGGGTGCTTAGATTACTGGGCTGGGGTCCTGGTTGTGTCTCGTTATCCATTGTCTCTATTTCTTTACAGGACAGTTCAACAAATAGATCGATATACTTGTATTCTGGTATATACGGTGTGAATTTGCTTTTGGGTTTCAGGTTTGTGAATGGAGCTAACTGTGCACTGGAGGTATCGTTGCTATTAAGTAGTTCCACCAGATTATCTAGCAAATTCATATCCCTTTCTTCTAGGCCTAGTCTTGTTGCTTGCTTAGTTTTTTGTATACAATGATGCTTATGCAAGGCTAGCTTCCTAGCGAACAAATGGATATCCTTAGTCCAGTTAAATTTGTTGAACTTGGGTGTAGGGACAAATGATAGGCCTTTTTTCAAAAGCTGCGTTTCAATGGTAGTAAGCTTATAGGAGGAAAGGTTGATAATTTGACTCTCTTGGGTCAGTACGCTTTCCTCCGTTGGAACCCTCTTGTGGATCTGCTCCTTGTGTTTCTTTGTGGTCTTGTATCCTGGTTGGCTCTGTCTAAATAGGACGGAGTACGTCAAAATGGTACACAGATTACTGGATGATAGGGATACGTATGCAGCACTAGTCGCAGACCCTACTAATAGATTCCTGGTGGATCTTAAGAATATCCTGGATCAGGCTCTTCAGAATAAACTCATAAGCATAGATGAACACAAATTTATGCTCAACAAAAAACCTACCATAGCCACCTTCTATGCATTACCAAAGATACATAAGCAACAGGAAATACTTACTGGGAGACCGATAGTATCGGGTAATAATAATCTCACCCAGAACTGCAGTATCTACGTGGAACGTATTCTAAGTGGCCTTGTCAAAATTCTCCCCTCATACTTAAGAGATACTAAACAAACACTGAAAGCACTTAATAGTCTGACACTGCCCATTGTGGCAAAGCTGTGTAGCTTGGATGTAGAAGGACTCTACAGCTCTATCCCTCACAAAACGGGCCTGAATAACGTTCAATACTTTCCCCAGACACGAGATACATCTCTGGGTGACCATAACCAATTCGTACTACAACTCCTACAATTTATCCTTACACACAATTATTTCCTTTTTGAAGGTACCCACTACCACCAGGTGAGAGGAACTGCTATGGGGACGACTTGCGCACCCTCATATGCGAACCTCCACCTGGGGTGGTGGGAGGAGAACATCGTGTTTAGCCAGCAGTTCTTGGAATACCATGAATACATCAAACTCTGGAAACGCTACATAGACAACGTGCTAATTGTGTGGACAGGCTCAACAGAAAGATTTGAGGATTTTGTGAAAGCATTAAATACCAACAACTTGAACCTCAGACTAACACACGAGGTGGGTGGCAAACAAATCAATTTTCTGGACCTAACCTTAAAAACCACGGACGACGAACACCATATCTCTACTGAACAAAAATAGATACTTTCCAAGAAAATATCTGTGGGTGGATTGGCGCTATTAATACTGGTATAAAGGTGAAAGCACAGCAACTACCCCCAAGTGCCTAGAAATCACCCAAAGGCACTATACGAATGGATACAAAAAACAAAACATAGAAAGGGGGGTGCTATATATACATAAAATACTTCAAATACTTATGTCTGTACAAGGAAGGTCTTACTGCTGATAGTCAAATCAAATCAATCTAGAAAAACAAAAACAGATTGCACATAGCATAATACTGTATGAGGAAAAATAAAATCAATAATGGTGGTTTGGGTCACTCACGATAAACAGAGCCTATTGTAGCAGGCTCTGACTGTATGGGCTCATCAAAATCTCTGTATGCTGTATGTTCCAACAGGATCAGCTCCAGGATCAGCTCCCTCCTCCTCTTAGTACTCTTCCAATCACACCAAAGAAACCAAATGGTAAGGTGTAAAAAGGATTTATTCAGAATACTATTAAACAAAATAAAATGACAAAGCACTACGCGTTTCGACTGTTCAGTCTTCTTCAAAGGTGCATAACATACAAGTCCCTCTGATTTCTTTAAATACATCCGGAGTTGTTGATTTTCGCGGGTAAAAGTTCGTGTTACTTCCGGGTTGTGATGTCACTTCCGGGTCCGCCGGCTCAATTTGCGTCATATGACGTCATCACGCTTCCGCCCGTCTGGCATCCTTCAACCTGGATGTTTATGCTTACGGACGCCATTTTTGTACCTGGCATTGTACTAGCGAACTATACTTAGATGAGGGAGAATAGATCAGGCAAAACTATAACATACATATTGTAGAAATCCGCTTACAAAGCTGGTAACATATATATTATACTCTACAATATTAGGAGAAAATACTAGAAAAAGGAAAATAAGAAACCATTAAAATTATCCTTATTGGAACCGAAAAGATTAAGTTTATCGGTAATAAGAAAGGGAGGGGGTTAAAACAATATAACCCTTTCTCGAAAAAAGTAAAAATATACTATTTTAAAAGAAGGAAATCCTTCCATATAACAAAAAAATGGATATGAGAAATATATAAAAAATATATAAAAAATATATATATAACCCCTATAATCTGGGCTGAACTTATTAGATAAGGGCTGCCATCTCAAAGTCCACATTGAGCCCGCCCGGGGTCAGTGTTCCTAGATCAAAGATCCACCTCATCTCACAGCGGCTCAATGCGGACTCGAGATGACCTCCCCTCCAATGGGGTTTAATGGCTTGGATCCCAAAAAAACTGAGCCCCGCAGGGTTTCCACCATGTACATTTAAAAAATGTGTAGAAACACTATGTTTTAAAAAGCCTCTCCTTATATTGTAGATGTGCTCACGTATCCTTGTCTTTAAGTTTCTTGAAGTTTTCCCCACATATTGGAGTCCACAAGGACACGTGAGCAAGTACACCACATTCTTAGTGTGACAGGTCATAAATGAATTAATTTTAAAATTAACAGAGCCAATCTTAGAGTGAAAAGCCTCTACTTTTTTCGGTTTACTCTGGTGGTTCCTACAACCCATACACTCCCCACAATAGTGAAAACCTTTCTGTAGGGATTTATTGATAGTTAGAAAATTTTCTTTCAATTTAGGAGCTTCTAAATAACTCGAGGTTAATTTCTGTCTTAGATTTTGCGCCCCTCTAAAAATTAATTTGGGTTTATCATAAAGGTATGGTAGGATTTCTTCATCCTGTTGGAGGATATACCAATGTTTATTAAAGATTTTTTTAAGCTCTCTGTGATCTTGACTATAATTGCAGATGATAGGTATTTTATCTTGTTTTTCCTCTGATATGGTTTTTGATTTATATTCTAGTAGAGTGTTCCTTTCCATATTTCTAACCAATTCTATCTCCTGATCTAAAAGTTCGTTACAATATCCTTTCATTAGAAATTGTTCTTTTAGAATTCGGGATTGGAGATCAAAGGTTTCTATTTTTGTACAGTTCCGTCTCATGCGTAAGAATTGACCCTTCGGTATGCTCTCTAACCATGGACGGAAATGACAACTTTTTTTGTGGATATATCCGTTCACATCAACCGGCTTAAAGAAAGTGCATGTGTCAATACTATTTCCTGTAGCTGAGATCTCTAAATCCAAAAAATGGATTTTCTGCTGGCTATATTCCTGAGTGAGCTTAACATTCCACTCATTAGAATTCAAGAAGTCGAAATATTCCAAAAAGGTGGAATGATCCCCCCTCCAAATAATGAAAATGTCGTCTATATACCTCCTATAGAGGACCAGATTCGCACTCCAGTCGTGCTGGGAATAAACAAAAGAATTTTCCCAAAAAGCCATAAATAAATTAGCATAACTGGGTGCGAATCTGGTCCCCATAGCGGTCCCCCGACGTTGCAGATAGTACTCCCCCTCGAACCAAAAGAAATTGTTCCGAAGGATTAACGAAATTCCTTCCATCACAAAGTCTATTTGTTCCTTGGGGTACAACCCGGATGTTTCCAGAAAGGAGTAATTGGCTCGACATCCAATGTCGTGATCTATACAGGTATATAGGCTAGTGACGTCGCACGTAATGAATGTGAAGTCACTTTCCCACCTAAAGTTCTTAAGTATTTGTAATAGGCTCATAGAGTCTTTCAGGTATGAGGGGTTTTCCTTCACTAAGGGTTGGAGAATCGTATCTATATATTTAGACAGATTCGAAAGAAGTGAACCCACTCCAGAGACAATAGGTCTCCCTGGGGGGTTATTCACATCTTTATGGAGTTTTGGTAATATGTAAATTACAGGGATTTTTGGAGATTTTATGTTTAAATAGTCATACTCTTTCTTAGTTAAAATTTCTTTTAGAAAGCCTTTATCTAGATATTCCAAAAAAATCTTTTGGATATCTTGTTGGGGATTTTTATTTAATTTGACATAGGTATCTTTATCTTCCAACTGCCGATTAATTTCCGTAATGTATTTGGCCCTGTCCATAACTACCACCCCCCCCCCCTTATCCGCTGGTTTGATTACAATCTCTGAATCTTTTCTTAAATCTTGTAGTGCCACTACTTCTGATTTCGTGAGATTATTCCTTTTGTTTATTTTTATCTTTCTAATGTCTTTGGTGCATGCTTTTTCAAAGACCTTCATGGCATTAGATTTTAGATGGATGGGGTAAAAGGTGGAAGGGGCTTTTAATTCGGTATGTACAATGTTTCCTGTTACTCCACTAGTCACATTTTCCACCTGTGGTTTTCTATCAAAGAATTTTTTTATACACAATTTTCGCATAAAGCGATTTATGTCTGTGTAAGCTTCGAATTGGTCAATATTACAGCTAGGGACGAACTTAAAACCTTTTCCTAGGATTTTTATTTGGTCACAATTTAAAACTTTTTCGGAAAGATTGAAGATTTTTACCTCCTCATCACTTTTCCTCTTGGGTCTCTCCAGTCTTTTTCCTCCTCTATTTCCCCTTCTTCTACTTCTCGATATCTCCTTTTTGTAGGGAGTGGGGTTTTGTCTAGGGGTTCGTCCCAACGCTCCTCTAAAAAAGGAGCATTTCTTTGTTTTTCTATTTGATTCAGGGGTTCAAATCGGTTAGATGTTGGGATTCTCCTACTTTCTCTACTAGAAAAACGATAACCTTGATCAGAATTATGTTTGTATTGGTTCCTTCTTTTATAATCATACTCCTGGGGAATCACACGAGTATCAGATTTTAAAGGGTAGTCATAATGATTTGTTCTTTCGCTACGTCTCGTTCTTTTTACCTCCCTCCATTCTGACCTAGAGTTTTGTCTTATTGGGGATTTAGTTCTTGTTCGTTTGGGAACATAGTTGTTGGAAAAAGGTTCCCTCTCCTTTTGTCTACTTCTTTCTCCTGATCTGGACTCTCTTTGGTTAGGATAATTTTTTGGTTTTTTCCTAACATTGTTGGTGGCATAATCATTAATGTCTCGTTGGTATTTTTTCTTTTTATTGGTGATAATGATAGTCTCTAATTTATCCAATTTCTCAATAATAGGATCAGAAATCAATTCAAAGTCCCTGGTTCCAATATAGGGTTCTAATTTGACTTTGATTTCTTTAATAATTTTATCCAGGACCTCTAAATTTATTTTTCTTTGATCTACTATGATTTGCATCATGGTTATTGAGAAAGACTCTAAGGCCCTTTCCCATATATCCATGAACCTTTTGTCATCCTGATCAAATGTGGGGTATTTTGTAAATCGGAGTCCCCTAGGGGTTATTTGATCACTTAAATATTTTTCCATGGTGAAAACCTCCCATTTGATTTTTAACTCCTTGGTTAACAGTTTTTCTAGCAGTAAACCCATATCTTTTAAATTGTCAGTAATTTTATATTTTTCCGGGGTCTCAATTTCTGTTTCCTGGAAAATCTCTTCTGACCATTTCTGCAACTTAGTTCTTTTCTCAAAAATGGCCATTGTGACTTAAGCTGCCCACACCCTGGTGATTGAACTGCTAGTGAACAAAAATAGATACTTTCCAAGAAAATATCTGTGGGTGGATTGGCGCTATTAATACTGGTATAAAGGTGAAAGCACAGCAACTACCCCCAAGTGCCTAGAAATCACCCAAAGGCACTATACGAATGGATACAAAAAACAAAACATAGAAAGGGGGGTGCTATATATACATAAAATACTTCAAATACTTATGTCTGTACAAGGAAGGTCTTACTGCTGATAGTCAAATCAAATCAATCTAGAAAAACAAAAACAGATTGCACATAGCATAATACTGTATGAGGAAAAATAAAATCAATAATGGTGGTTTGGGTCACTCACGATAAACAGGTAAAGGATACGTGAGCACATCTACAATATAAGGAGAGGCTTTTTAAAACATAGTGTTTCTACACATTTTTTAAATGTACATGGTGGAAACCCTGCGGGGCTCAGTTTTTTTGGGATCCAAGCCATTAAACCCCATTGGAGGGGAGGTCATCTCGAGTCCGCATTGAGCCGCTGTGAGATGAGGTGGATCTTTGATCTAGGAACACTGACCCCGGGCGGGCTCAATGTGGACTTTGAGATGGCAGCCCTTATCTAAAAGTTCAGCCCAGATTATAGGGGTTATATATATATTTTTTTATATATTTTTTATATATTTCTCATATCCATTTTTTTGTTATATGGAAGGATTTCCTTCTTTTAAAATAGTATATTTTTACTTTTTTCGAGAAAGGGTTATATTGTTTTAACCCCCTCCCTTTCTTATTACCGATAAACTTAATCTTTTCGGTTCCAATAAGGATAATTTTAATGGTTTCTTATTTTCCTTTTTCTAGTATTTTCTCCTAATATTGTAGAGTATAATATATATGTTACCAGCTTTGTAAGCGGATTTCTACAATATGTATGTTATAGTTTTGCCTGATCTATTCTCCCTCATCTAAGTATAGTTCGCTAGTACAATGCCAGGTACAAAAATGGCGTCCGTAAGCATAAACATCCAGGTTGAAGGATGCCAGACGGGCGGAAGCGTGATGACGTCATATGACGCAAATTGAGCCGGCGGACCCGGAAGTGACATCACAACCCGGAAGTAACACGAACTTTTACCCGCGAAAATCAACAACTCCGGATGTATTTAAAGAAATCAGAGGGACTTGTATGTTATGCACCTTTGAAGAAGACTGAACAGTCGAAACGCGTAGTGCTTTGTCATTTTATTTTGTTTAATAGTATTCTGAATAAATCCTTTTTACACCTTACCATTTGGTTTCTTTGGTGTGATTGGAAGAGTACTAAGAGGAGGAGGGAGCTGATCCTGGAGCTGATCCTGTTGGAACATACAGCATACAGAGATTTTGATGAGCCCATACAGTCAGAGCCTGCTACAATAGGCTCTGTTTATCGTGAGTGACCCAAACCACCATTATTGATTTTATTTTTCCTCATACAGTATTATGCTATGTGCAATCTGTTTTTGTTTTTCTAGATTGATTTGATTTGACTATCAGCAGTAAGACCTTCCTTGTACAGACATAAGTATTTGAAGTATTTTATGTATATATAGCACCCCCCTTTCTATGTTTTGTTTTTTGTAACCATATCTCTACTACCCTGTTTAAGAAACCCACAGCCACCAACAGTTTCTTAAACTGGCAAAGTCATCACCCTAGGCCTCTGAAGTATGGGATACCAGTAGGACAATACCTTCGTGTGAGACGCAATTGCTCCACTATGGATGAGTTCAAAACTAAGGCTAGGACATTGAGGCTACAGTTCAAGGCGAAGGGTTACTCCAATAGATGCCTTAAAACCGCCTATAAAAGAGCACTAATGACCGATAGATCAACTCTCCTAGATGACAATGCCACCAAAGACACGACACAAAACCTGATCAGATGTATCGGTACCTTTGACACTGGATGGGACCCGGTGAAACGGATACTAGAAAGGTATTGGCCTTTGATATATCAAGACCAACATCTCAAAGAGGTTTTAACTCCACGTGTATCACTTACAGCCAGAAGAGGCCGCAATTTGAAGGACTTACTTGTACCAAGCCATCTCCCACTACCAAAAGTAGAAAATACATGGCTGATGTCTCCAGCAACCGGCACTTTTCAATGTGGAAGATGCAAAGCCTGTAAATACATTCGAAAAAAGTCAAAGACCTTTTCGGATTCAACCAACACACACACACACACATATAACCAATACCTTCTTTAACTGTCAAACAACAGGATTGATCTATCTCCTAACCTGCAGTTGCAATCTAAAATATGTGGGCAAGACCTTTAGACCTTTTAAGAAAAGAATTCTGGAACATGTAAACTCTGTAAACCCCTCTAGACAAGTCGATACGGTCATCTCTCGACATCTCAAACTAAGACACGATGGCTCAGCACAGGGCCTACGTTTCAATGGCATTGAAAGAATTAAACTGGGACCTAGAAAGGGAGATATAGATGTAAAACTATTACAACGTGAGAGCTTTTGGATTTTTACACTCAAAACCCTCTCTCCCAATGGCCTCAACGAAGGCTTCTCTTATACCCCTTTTATTTGATCTGTGAAAACCATGTAATCTCTAATCTATCGCCTGTGTCTATCTTTGTGAGCAAGCCTCAACATTATAGACTAATAGTAGACACAATCTGTATATAGTGTAAATTTTGTAAATATGTAAATACGTTCTACCATAACCACTGTACCTCTAAGACCCACAATTGGCGTGTCCATAGAAATAGAATTACAACAAACCCCTCCTCTGCATTAACGTCTATCCTTCACACCACCCAATCCCCACATATGCTTTAAAATGGCATTGTAAATACGAGGGCTAGTATAAACATGACTAAAAGGTTGATGAGCATACTGCCACAGTGGTAGCAGCTGTAATCGCCGAGCTATTCAGACCTCTGTATGCATGAACTCATTATGATGTCTATCTCTGACACTTCAAAGGAAGTGCACCATTGATACAATAATACTACTATCCCTAACGACCTTTATTCTCATCCCGGTTGATCATTGGTCAATTAGGCCATGTCACAACTCACATCACATCTCGTAGCAAATAGAGATGTGCTCTGGAACTCTGAGAATGACTGAAGCCTTTTTGACCCCTCGTATACCTCTGGGGACCTGGGAACCCACTCGGCACCCAGATGGTTCTACAAACTTAGTAAGGCTCACAATAACCCCTATCCCGAGTGAGCAATTAATAGTATCTTGCTAACAGATACCCGAAGGGAGGTGAATCACCATCATCATAAGTGTAATGGGACTTGTTGGGTTATTTTATATCCTTTATAACCCATTATTTCCTCCATTCGTCACTGAGGCTATACGACGAATCTCTATGTCCTATTCATATAAAATCGGCAAATATCAATGTTACCGTCGGCTGATACTTTCAGCAACAATATAAATGATACATATGTGTTTCATCACGACATATACTGAAACAACGGAGCCGTTTTTGATCCCAGCAATAGGATGTGTGAGTTTCAATATTCACTGTAGCTATGTTTGACAGCTAAAACAGCACCGCCCCTCTCATAAAGACCGGTGTGTCTGGGACCTTACCCGGCACTGATGGGGTTAATGCTGGCTAGAACCGAGAGAGATTAATACTGAAACAGGATTGGATGACGATAGGCAGCTCATTTGCATACCACCACGTGGGGTTTTGGCGCCGGAATGAACGGACTACCGGCCTTTTGATTGGACACAACCTAGAGGCTCAAGTAACTGACTACATATAAAAGGAGACTATGGACTAGTCTCCAGTCATCCCCTGACGAAGGTGCATCTAAGTAAGCACCGAAACGCGCGTCGGGCTCTTTGGGCTCTTTTCTCTCACATTTTTTTCTCTCTTTAAGCTATCTATCACCATGTGCAGGCAACCAACATTCTAAGTATGGTTCTGCACATGGAGGCACTTTAATTAATTTTTCTTATACCTCCTTTTGCTGTTGGGTCACTATTTTACATTGGAGTCTATAGAGGGAATCCCTCTGGGTGTTATGGGGTAACCTTTTGCAAACATGCTGAACTCATCTCCTGTTTAGCTATGGTAACCATATATAGGTTAGCACTATAGTGCAATAGCAATTAGCTATAGGTGTAGTTGCATGCTATCCCCTATGCCGAGTTTAGGCAATTTTTTGTTCTAACCAGCTATCCACAGCCGTACAAATATGGGCTCTATATGTACTGGTGACAATAAATAGCCTTTCGGCATTCACCTGTATGACAGACTCTTTAGTGACCTTTCTCGGATACCTGGGTCAGCTATCTGACATTTACCTATGTTTTACACTCTAATCCACTGGACTTGACCATGCCAATTGCCGATTAAAGTCAGTATCCAGGTGTGATTTTCTGAGTGAATAGGCTATTAGGTATCTCTGGTAATATATGGAGGTAAGCCATCAGGGCTTGTTATCACTGTATTTTGGCTTAATTCACTTATCCTATTCTACACGGTATCCACATTATACAGCTATCAATTTATTGATTTATTTATTTATTTATTTATCCTTTTGTCTATCTATTTATTTATCTATCGATCTATCGATTTTTTCTCCAGGACTATACTCAGCCAGTCTGGATCACTCCAGCTTTTTGAGTATTATCATCATTTTTTTCTTTTGACATAAAGGGGTTAAGCCCCAGGACACTCCTGGATTGTCCACCAAGGTGCTTTTCCACTAGGGAGGTGGTGCCAATTTTTTTGACCCATCACCACAAGTGGAATTTCTCTAGTTATTACTGGTTTATAGAGTCTGCTCTTTTTTCACACAAGCTGTTCCACTAATCAAACAGCATGAGTGGAACTCCTCTGCTACAAGTTACCAGCCATAATGTTGCAGTTGTCAGCTTATTCACAGCATGGCTCACTGAATTGATTGAGAGAGCTTGGGAGCTGTGCATGCAAGGTCCAGGCTTGCTCCACAAAGAGCTTTGGCTAAGTTGTGCGTGCACTCACAATATCATTAAAATGAATGCAGAAAGACCAGAACTGCAAGTTCTGCCAGACAGACTGCTTTGCAAAGCTGGCTAACAGTGGTAGTGATGGTTGCAGTTTTTCACTGTAGTTATAAGCTACTTTAATAACGGAGAGTTGGCGCAGTTAGCCTCTACACCACAGACTTATAACATTGTTATGGTGCTTAGAATGACCCTTTAACCCCTTAAGGACCAAACTTCTGGAATAAAAGGGAATCATGACATGTCACACATGTCATGTGTCCTTAAGGGGTTAAACAAAGGTTAATCTAAGAAAAATGTAAAATATATGGATAATAGTATGTACTGTTTAAGAAAACAGTGTCTCAGACTCACTAAACTACCAACCTTATCAATCTCTTTTTGAAGTTTCTCTGCTTCTTCATCAGTCAGCTCTGTGATCCTGGGCTCATCCCTTTCCATTGGTTTTTGCTTTACCACATGTTCCCGCTTTTGTGCCTCCCTCTTCTCAGCCTCTATTTTTTCTTGAGTGGCACGAGAAAGTTTGTTATGGTGGTTAAAGGCTTCATGGATGAGCTGGAATGAATACAGGCATCAGGTAAACCCTACTTGTTTGAAGTTTTATATTAACCCCAAAAACAAAGAGGAAAATAAAATAAAAACACTCCTGTACCTTCTCCGCTGCTCCACTTTCACCACCCACAAAAAAGTCAGTCTTCCGCCTCAGGAAACTGAAGAATGTATTCACTAACTGCAATGGGAGTAAAATAATGACGCATTAAATTATGTGTGCAATGTGTATAATGCAAGAGAACATGCAAATGTAGAACGACAAAATAAAAGCATTTAACCCATAAAGAAACACTCATCAAAAGTAAGTTGTATTTGGTGCCAGGAGGTCCCTGGCACTGGCTCACCTTAACGGGTTAAACCATTATAGAATGGTTTAACCAAAATGTATGTGTTCCAGAGCAGATCTCTCTACATTTCTGCCCTTCCGTTTTCTAAAATTGTCTAAAGGTTTTTGCAGAATGGGTAGTGGCACAGCTGATTGGCTGAGAGTGGCCAGTGACAAAATCTATAAATCAGAAACCAACCAATTTGGACCACACTGCCATTACAGTACTGCATGTATTACCAAAGAAATTTGACAGAACAATTTCATGGCATTTTTTCGCAACAGCCCATGGAAAGGTTGTTGTGGATGGCATTTGAGGAATTGTTAACCCCTTGAGGACGCTAGACGGTTCAGGACCGTCATCGGCATTTTTCCCTTGCCGACCGACGACGGTCCTGAACCGTCCTAAATTTAAAATGTACTTACCCGATCGCCGTCGTTCCCCCGGCGGCGATCGGCGGTGCTCCCGGTGTGGGGAGACTGCCTGCAGCCCAGACAGTCTCCCCATGGCGGTTTAGGATCCCTGGGGCCATGTGATCGCCCAACAGGGCGACCACATGGTCACAATAGGTGTCCATGTGTCTGCCTGCAGGGGGACTGTCTGTGCTGACAGGCAGTCTCCCTGCAACTGTAAAAAAAAAAAAAAAAAAATTAAAGTGAAAGTTAATAAAAAAAAAAAATATTATTATATATGTGTATATATATATATATATATGATATATAGACATATATTATACCTATATAATATATGTCTATATATCATATATATAATGTCATGCTAAGTGTATTTTTATATTAATATGTACATATATTAATATAAAAATACACTTCTAATTAATTTACACATGTACCGTATATACTCGAGTATAAGCCGACCCGAATATAAGCCGAGGCCCCTAATTTTACCCAAAAAAACTGGGAAAACTGATTGACTCGAGTATAAGACTAGGGTGAGAAATGCAGCAGCTACTGGTAAATTTCTAAATAAAATTAGATCCTAAAAAAATATATTAATTGAATATTTATTTACAGTGTGTGTATAATGAATGCAGTGTGTGTGTATAATGAATGCAGTGTGTGTGTATAATGAATGCAGTGTGAGTGTATAATGAATGCAGCGTGAGTGTATGTGTATAATGAATGCAGCGTGAGTGTATGTGTATAATGAATGCAGCGTGAGTGTATGTGTATAATGAATGCAGCGTGAGTGTATGTGTATAATGAATGCAGCGTGAGTGTATGTGTATAATGAATGCAGCGTGAGTGTATGTGTATAATGAATGCAGCGTGAGTGTATGTGTATAATGAATGCAGCGTGAGTGTATGTGTATAATGAATGCAGCGTGAGTGTATGTGTATAATGAATGCAGCGTGAGTGTATGTGTATAATGAATGCAGCGTGAGTGTATGTGTATAATGAATGCAGCGTGAGTGTGTGAGTGTATGTGTATAATGAATGCAGCGTGAGTGTGTGAGTGTATGTGTATAATGAATGCAGCGTGAGTGTGTGAGTGTATGTGTATAATGAATGCAGCGTGAGTGTGTGAGTGTATGTGTATAATGAATGCAGCGTGAGTGTGTGAGTGTATGTGTATAATGAATGCAGCGTGAGTGTGTGAGTGTATGTGTATAATGAATGCAGCGTGAGTGTGTGAGTGTATGTGTATAATGAATGCAGCATGAGTGTGTGAGTGTATGTGTATAATGAGTGCAGCGTGAGTGTGTGAGTGTATGTGTATAATGAGTGCAGCGTGAGTGTGTGAGTGCAGCGTGAGTGTGTGAGTGTATGTGTATAATGAGTGCAGCGTGAGTGTGTGAGTGCAGCGTGAGTGTGTGAGTGCAGCGTGTGAGTGCAGCGTGTGAGTGTGTGAGTGTGTGAGTGTGTGAGTTGCAGAGCCTTGGTGGGGGGTGGGTGTTTTTTTTTTATTATTTAAAATTTTATTATTTAAAACATTTTGTTATTATTATTATTATTATTTTTATTTATTTAATTATTATTATTATTATTATTGTATTATTTTTTTTATTATTTAATTTTTTTTTTTTTTATTATTCATTATTTTTTTTCGTCCCCCCTCCCTGCTTGATATATGGCAGGGAGGGGGGCTCCTTCCCTGGTGGTCCAGCATTGGTAGTTCAGTGGGGGGAGAGGGGGGCTGGCAGAGCTGTACTTACCTCTCCTGCAGCTCCTGTCAGCTCTCTCCTCCTCCGCACCGTCCGTGCAGCTCCCTCTGTCAGCTCACAGTGTAAGTCTCGCGAGAGCCACGGCTCTCGCGAGATTTACACTGGGAGCTGACCGAGGTGCTGAACGGACGGCGCGGAGGAGGAGAGAGCGGACAGGAGCTGCAGGAGCTGCAGGAGAGGTAAGTACAGCTCTGCCAGCCCCCCTCTCCCCCAGTCTGTATTATGGCAATGCAAATTGCCATAATACAGACAATTGACTCGAGTATAAGCCGAGTTGGGGTTTTTTAGCACAAAAAATGTGCTAAAAAACTCGGCTTATACTCTAGTATATACGGTATATATAATATATATAATAACTATATATATTGTATATATATATATATATATATATATTATAAAATACGAATAATAAATAATTTAAATTAAAAAAATTAAAAATAATAAAAATTTAAAAAATTATATCTATACGAAATGTTATTCTAACTGTATTTTGATAATATATATATTTATAATCAAAATACACTTAGAATGAAATTGTATATATATATCTATGTATATATAAATAAATAAAAAGAATGCAATCTATTCATATGTCCATATACAAAATTACATAAATAATTATATAAATATACACGTAGACTTCAAATATATAAATATGCATATATATTTAAATTCTACGTGCGTATTTATGTAATATTTTTACATAATTAAGTTATTTTATTGATTGCAATTTAAGGGACCTGCCTGCCAACCCAGGCCGAAAGTCCAGAGAATTTAATTTGCCATCACTGTATTTTACCCTGTTCTACGACACCCTAAAACCTGTACATGGGGGGTACTGTTTTACTCGGGAGACTTCGCTGAACACAAATATCAGTGATTCAAAACAGTAAAACATATCACAGCGATGATATTGTCAGTGAAAGTGACTTTTTGCATTTTTCACACACAAACAGCACTTTTACTGATGATATAATTGTTGTGATACATTTTCCAGTTTTGAAACACTAATATTTGTGTTCAGCAAAGTCTCCTGAGTAGAACAGGACCCCCCATGTACAGGTTTTATAGCGTTTTTGAAAGTTACAGGGTCAAATATATGGGTCAAATATTTTTACATTGAAAATGGCCAGGTTGGTTATGTTGCCTTTGAGAGCGTATGGTAGCCCAGGAATGAGAATTACCCCCATGATGGCATACCATTTGCAAAAGAAGACACCCCATTTGCAATACCTTGGGTTATGTCCAGTCTTTTTTAGTAACCACTTAGTCACAAACACTGGCCAAAATTAGCGTTCAATTTAGTTTTTTACTTTTTTCACACACAAACAAATATGAACGCTAACTTTGGCCAGTGTTTGCGACTAAGTGGCTACTAAAAAAGTCTGGACATACCCCATATTGAATACCCTGGGTTGTCTACTTTTAAAAAAATATGTACATGTGGGGTGTTATTTAGCAATTTATGACAGATAATAGTGTTACAATGTCACTATTGATACATTTTAAAAATGTATGTTTTGAAACCGCAATATCCTACTTGTACTTATAGCCCTATAACATGCAAAAAAATAGCAAAAAACATGTAAACACTGGGTATTTTTGAACTCAGGACAACATTTTGAATCTATTTAGTAGTTTTTTTTCCATTCGCTTTTGTAGATGAGTAAAAGATTTTTCACATAAAAGTCAAAAAACGTGTATTTTTCCAATTTTTCATCATATTTTTTCATTTTTTTTAAATTAAATTACATGAGATTATATAAATAATGGTATGTAAAGAAAGCCCCTTTTGTCCTGAAAAAAACAATATATAATTTGTATGGGAACAGTAAATGAGAGAGCGGAAAATTACAGCTAAACACAAACACCACAAAAGTGTCAAAAAGATGCCTGGTCGCAAATGTACAACATCGCAAAAAAAGTCCGGTCCTTAACCTCCCTGGCGGTATTCCCGAGCGTGACTCAGGGTTAATTTTCGCTGCCAGAAGCGGTAACCCCGAGTCACGCTCGGGGTAGATAAGATGTACTTACCTCCGCCGCGATCCGCTTCGGGAGGACTGCCTCACAGCCCAGGCAGCCCTCCCACGGCAAATCAGGCCCCCGGGGGCCATGTGATCGCTCTCAAAGAGCGATCACATGGCCCTCTATAGCTGGCTGTGGATCTGCCAGCAGGGGGACTGTTTGAAATATCAGACAGTCCCCCTGCTGGTGGGAAGTATAAAAAAATAAATAAAAGACAAGTGTAAAAATAAATTAAATATATTTTTATATATATATATATATATATATATATATATATATATATATTATGTATATATATTATATAATAATATATATACATATTATATATATGTAACGTCATACAAAGTGTATTTTAATATTAATATAAGTATATATATTAATATTAAAATACACTTAGAATGACGTTACATATATATAATATGTATATATATTATATATATAATAGATGTACATATATATATTATATATAAATACGTATAATTAAAATAATAAATAAATAAAATAAATAAATAAAATATTGAAACAAAATTTAATATAAATTATATATGCATATGTAATTTCATTCTAACTGTATTTTGTTATTAATATATATATATATATATATATATATATATATATATATATATCGGTAACAAAATACACTTAGAATGACAATCTATATATATATATATATATATATATATATAAAATACAAATAACCGCAAATATATATATATATATATAGATAAATACATATAATTACATAAAAGATTACATTAGTATACACGTAGAATTTAAATACCTATAAATGCATATATATTAAAATTCTACATGTATATTTAAATAATCTTTTAACGTAATTATGTGATTTGATTAATTAAAATTTGATTGACATGCCTGACATGGGGGCGGAACTGGGCGGGTAATTCAAATGCAAAAAAATGGTACCGCTTTTGGTACAAAATTCCTGACATAATCATACCGCCAGGGAGGTTAAGGGGTTAAAATAAGTGTCTGGAACCATGTAAAAAAAGAAATAAATAATAAAATGACAGTTTATGAAAAGTTAGAACAGGGTTCCTCAAACTCCGGCCCCCCCAGATGTTGCTGAACTACAACTCCCATGATTCTTTGAATTAGCCAGAGAATAGATAGCCAGAGAATCATGGCAGTTGTAGTTCAGCAACATCTGGGGGCCCGGAGATTGAGAATGTACAACTTCTGTCTCAAACACACATCACATTCATTATGTATCTGCTACTTTTACCAGAAAATATATTTGGGTGAGTGGAACAAGTGTAGGTTCAAAAAGGAAAGTAAAAATTAGATGATTACTCCTCCTCTAAAGACGGTGATGTACTGCAAACACCTGACAATAAGGAGCAATCAGATAATTTTTAATCTACTGATGGGCTAAAATTAAAAAACAGTGTTGTGGTCAGGTGTAAATATATGCTCTGTCCTGATGAGATACAGTTGGGTAAGCCTAACACAGCTGAAGAAAAAAGTAATGCACCCATCAGAAACAGGGAATTATTATCACAAAAATTAAAGCTCCCATTCCCTGTGGAGCTACAAGGGATCATTATATGTCTAAAAGTCCCATAGATTAAAACTGATGTAATCGAATATTTTTTATGTTTTATTTTCTGTATTTCTACTGGAATGTTGAGGTTTAGTAAGTTCAAATACATGTATTTAATAAAAAAAAAAATAAAAAAAAAAATACACAGTACATTTAATCTTTAATACGAATTTTATGTTCCAAACCAATACTCTTCAGACAATCTACGTCTGACACACACACACACAATAAAAATAAATAGAATATCATATATATAAATTTTCAAAAGATGGGGTACACTCCACGTGTTTTTCAATTCCTGTGATGATTTTGATTTCAAAAACATAAAATGTCCCGATCAGGACTTTGTATGTTTTTAGTTTGTTTGTTTTTTAAATGAATTCTACTTCTAAATAAATTACAAAATGATAGGGTGCACTCCACGTTTTCTCTTTCCAATCACTGTTATAAACCCGGGGTTGCACCGGGGTACTTGAAATATTTTTTTGCTTTAGAAGTGATTGCCAAGCTTATATATATTCTTTTTTTTTTTTTTTTTAAGGGAATAATCATTGAGGCTTGACTTATAAACTTGACACACAAAAAAAAAAAAAATATTCCCTTCCTGCTCTAAAATTCCATATTTTAGAGTTTTGACTTCAAACTAAAATTTGCCACCCCAAAAACTACATATTTTATAATATAACAAAACTCGACAAATCCCAAGTTTGTCAGCCCATTCAGCACTGGCCACCTTCGGGGCCCCCTTCTGAGGAGAGCGGCTGAGTAGAATGGAGGCAGTGGAGCTGTCATCTTCCTGCTCTCTCGTGCACCCTGCTGTGATGCCGGGAGCTGGAAGACGTCACTCCAGCCCTAGCCTCACTACACGACATGTGAGGGAGCAGAGCAAGAAGAGCATGAAGATGACAGCAGCCTCACTGGACCCCAGGGAAAGAAGGTAGGGAGTGGCTGGGTGGACATAAATTAAAATATAAAAATAAAACAATTGTGCGTGTATGAGAAAAGTGTGTGTGTCAGAGTGTCATATCAGTGAGGATGTGTGTGTTAAATAAGGGACTGTGTGTACGTCAGTAAGTGACCTTTTCTTCCATGCTGGTTTCGCTGCGGCTGGCCACACCTCCATGGCAGAGATCAGCAATCCCATGTTTTTTTATAGGAAAAATGCCATGCTGTGCCAATCCAGTGTTGGCCACTAGAGGTGTCACTAGAGGTGTTCCTAGGCAGTAAACACTGCCTTTCCTCTGAAAAGGCAGGGTTTACGTTGAAAAACCTGCAGGGATAGTCTATAGACACCAGATCCACTACATTAAGCTGTTGTGGTTCTAGTGACTATAGTGTCCCTTTAATATGTTATTTTTATTTAACCCCTTAAGGACACATGACATGTGTGACATGCCATGATTCCCTTTTACTCCAGAAGTTTCGTCCTTAAGGGGTTAAAATAAAGGTTTATTAGTTTTAAAAACAACTTGGCTCTTAACGTTTTTTAGCTGGCTCCTAGATTCAAAGCAAATTTGTCAAGCCCTGTTATATAATAAATATACAATTAGTCATGACAGGCTACTTTTTACATATAGGGGCTGGGGGTGTAAATGAGACACGTGGGGGAGATAATGCATTGAAGGACTGGAGAAAGAGCAAAAGAGACAGAACAGGGCTTAGGAGAAAATCTCATAGATGAGCTGTGGGGACAGAAAGAGACATGAAGGCTTTAGTTGTGCCGACTAAAATTTACTGGAGAACTAAAACAATTCAGATAACCAAGATACAACTAAAAGGTTTTTTTTAGTCAGAAGACTATGACTAAAATTAAATTGAAATTTGCCACCAAAACGAACACTGGTTGGAAGCATAGTTTGCAAGATGAAAGAACATTGTTTACACTGCCTGAATGGGGCAGAAAAATGTATCAATGGCTGCAAATCAGATTTCTGAGAAAGTAGCAGGATTGGAAAATATCATGATATTTATATAAATATCAATTATACTGGATATTAATAATATATATATATATATATATATATATATATATATATATATCTCTCAAGTATTTGATATATAATCACAATTTTTTTAAATAAAATAAAAACCAAGAAAGACACTATGCTTCGTGCATAATTTACTTGCAATCGTGCAGACTATTATTTTTATCCATTAGTAATTAGTTTGAACGTTATGTGAAAAACGCTACTTTGCCACAGACTCCAGGAGGAATGTAGAACCCGTCCTCCTGCCCACCGACTATGATCCAGATCTCAGACACCGTTTGGGAGTTACCCTGGCCAGCCGCCATTAGTAGCTTGCCCTGGGTGCACCTGGTTCGGCACTTTCCCTTCATGAAAATGGAACCGAATGCTAGCTCTCAGGCGGCCGTTCACATTAACCAAACCCACAAATAGTCCTCAGCGGTACTTAGCCGCGAATGTTATAGAACAGTTTTTGACATGAGGTGGTTGTGCGGTCCCCGGACAACTTGGTTGGCGGTTTTGAACCACTTTGAAATTCGCTGGGAGAGCGCTTTTTAGAGGGAAGGTGCCTGAGAAAGGGAACAAACGCTACCTAAGCGTCAGACGGAGCAGGGACGTATCTTACAACAAGGCATCTGTCTTGAGCGGCAAAAAAAGCCGCCCCCAAAACGCCCAGGCAGATCCCTTGTTTGCCTCGCGTCCTGACGGGCTCAAGAGCGGCATGCCCTATTTCTGAACAAAATTATAATAAGTGTCGGTGCACTTAAAGCGGCACTGTCATGCCATACTTACCTTTCTCCAATCGTTTACTCTTCTCTTCCTCTCTCAGGATCTGTTCTTCATTTCTTCCCGTTTGCTCTAGTTTTCTTTAAAACACAAGACAAAGTAGGGACTATTTGTCTTATGGGGGTATCTGTTGCTCCTTCCACACTGCCCTCTGGAATGCACGCTCTGTTTGCAGTATTACTAAATCCACAGCTGTGCATGATCTTTTCATCTCTCGTCCCCTCCAATTACTAGCATTAACTGAAACATGGCTCTCTCCCTCTGACACTGCTACCCTTGCCTCTTTATCCTTTGGTGGTCTTCAATTTTCACACAACCCAAGAAACTCTGAAAATAAAGGTGGTGGTGTAGGGTTTCTGCTCTCACCTCACTGCTCCTTCAAACCATTACCCACACCCCCTTCCCTCTCTTTCCCATCATTTGAAATTTCAGTTCGCCTTTTCAAACCCTTCTCTGCCAATATTGCTGTTATCTATCGTCCCCCTGGTTCCCCACTTCTCTTCCTTGACCACTTTGCTGCCTGGCTTCCTTACTTCCTCTCCTCTAACATTCCATCTGTAATTCTCTGAGACTTCAACATTCCCATTAACCCACCCTTGACCCCAGCAGCCTCAAAACTACTTTCTATTACCTCCTCCCTTGGGCTATCACAGTGGGCTAATTCCCCCACGCATGTAGCAGGTAATACCCTAGACCTTATTTTCACTCATGAATGTACAACACTCCATTTCCCCTCTCAGATCATTTCCTATCATTTGCTCTTAATAATCCCCTTCCCCAACAACCTCAGCCTAACCCCCCTCAACTCAGAAGGAATCAGAGCTCCATAAACCTACAGCAGCTGTCAGCTGATATCAATTCCCAATTATTATCCATTCCTTTTTACTCCTGTCCCTCACTGGCTATCTCCTCATATAACTACCCTCACCCCAGCCCTGGACGCTGCAGCCCCTCTCCAAATACGCACCTCGAGGAGAATACGCCCCCAACCGCGGCACAATAAATCAACTCGCTACCTGCAAAGATGCTCCCGTTCTGCTCAATGCTGCTGGAGGAAGTCTCACACCGAGTCAGACTTTCTTCACTACAAATTCATATTGCACTCATACAGCACAGCCCTTGCCAAACAGTCATACTTTCCTTCTCTTATTCGCTCATGCTCTCGCAATCCAAGGCGTCTCTTTGATACCTTTAACTCTATTCTTTGCCCTGCTGCGGCCACCCCCCAAACTAACTTTACAGCCGCTAGTTTTGCATGCTACTTTACTGACAAGATTGAACAGCTAAGGAAAGAATTCTTACCACCTTGACCCTCACTTTCTCAACCTCACCTGGATCATGCCTCTCCAACCCTTCCGACCTTCTCCCAGGCTACTGAACAAGAGGTGGCTGTACTTATCCTTTCCTCTTGCCCCACCACTTGCCCGCTTGATCCTGTCCCATCTCACCTTATCAGATCTCTCTCCTCTTGTCTTATGCCCTCCTTAACACACATTCAACTGCTCTCTTTCTTCTGGCATTGTTCCTGCTGTCCTTAAACATGCTACTGTAGTACCCATCTTAAAGAAACCATGTCTCGACCCATCCTCCCTTTCTAAGTATCATCCTATATCCCTGCTCCCTTTTTCCTCAAAGCTTCTTGAAAAACTAGTCTTTACCTGTCTGGCCTGCTTCCTCAACTCCAACTCTCTCCTTGACCCTCTTTAGTCCAGCTTCCGCCCCCACCGCTCTACTGAGACTGCCCTTATCAAAGTCACTAACGACATTATCACAGCTAAATCCAAAGGTCACTACTCCATACTAATTCTTCTTGACCTCTCTGCTGCTTTTGACACTGTTGGTCATGTTCTCCTTCTCTAAACTCTTCAATCGCTCGGTCTCTGTAACTGTCCTCTCGTGGTTTTCCTCTTTTCTCTCCCAACGCTCATTCAGAGTCTCCTTTTCTAACAATACCTCCACCATTTCGTCCTGTCTCAGTTGGAGTCCCCCAAGGCTCTGTCCTTGGGCCACTTCTATTTTCTCTTTACAGTGCCTCTCTTGGCAAACTTATTACCTCTTTCAGATTCCAATACCACCTGTACGCTGATGACACCCATATATATATATATATATATACTCCCCGGAACTCTCACCTGATGTCCTGCAACGTGTCACCTCTTGCCTTTCTTCTATCTCTGATTGGATGTCCTCCCGCTTTCTGAAACTGAATCTTTCCAAAACAGAACTTCTTGTCTTTCCTCCTCCTCCTAATAATAATCCTTCTCTCGCTCTCCCTTCAGATTGGTGGTATCCATATCAGCCCATCCTTACAAGTACGTTGTCTTGGTGTTACTTTTGATTCTGATCTCAACTTTGAGCCTCACATCCGGTCTGTTCTCAAATCATGCTAATTCCACCTCAAAAACATCACACCCGCATCCGCCCCTTTCTTACACAAGATGCTACTAAAGAGCTTGTCCATGCTCTAGTAATCTCTCGCATGGACTATTGTAACTCTCTCCTAATTGGTCTTCCCAATAGCAGTATTGCCCCGCTACAGTCTGTAATGAATGCTGCCGCCAGACTGATTTTCCTCTCTAGTCGGTCCTCTCCCCTCTGCCAGTCCTTACAGGCTTCCTGTATACTATAGGAGACAATTCAAAGTGCTAACCCATACCTATAAAGCACTGAATAATCTTAGCCCCTCTTATATCTCCTCACAGATCCATAGGTATGCCCCTTCTCGGTCTCTCCTCTCTTCCCATGACCTTCTTCTGTCCGCTGCTCGCACCCGTACGGCCAACTCGCACTTGCAGGACTTCTCACGGGCGGCTCCCTTCATATGGAATAGCCTGCCTACAGCCATCAAACTCTCCCCTAGTCTTCAATCGTTTAAGAAGTGCCTTAACCCCTTAAGGACACATGACATGTGTGACAGGTCATGATTCCCTTTTATTCCAGAAGTTTGGTCCTTAAGGGGTTAAAACCCATTTCTTTAAGAAAGCCTTTGGCCTGCCAGACTAACCTCTACCTCACATACCGGCCTCTTGCTCTCTCCTAAAGCACTATACTCTCTCCTCCAGCTCTGCTTCACTCCCACCTAATTTGACTGCAATTTCCTGTCCTAATGTGTTTTATACCCCACCTCCGATAGACTGCAAGCTCGTTTGAGCAGGGCCCTCTTCAACCCATCGTTTCTGTAAGTTTTCTTGTAATTGTCCTATTTATAGTTAAATCCCCCCCCCTCTAATAATATTGTAAAGCGCTACGGAATCTGTTGGCGCTATATAAATGGCAATAATAATAATAAGCCTGATCATCTCTGACCAGCGGAGGCGCAAAGTGTGCTTCATTTTCGGTGGTCAGAGCAATTTCACCACAATTCTCCACTTTCCTCTGTGTTCCCGCGAAGCCTCCTTTCACTTTTCCCGAACGTCCTTTAGACAGAACGCTGGCAAAACTACCGAAATGCGTCCTAACAGAATGAGAACAGTTTCTCCATACATGTTGGGATGTATTTCGTGACTTTGTTCAGATCAGAATTTCATTTGAATGAATGAAACTCTGATCCTATTCGTGCCACGGCTGCATCTTGCAGTCGCTTAGTAGATAGGGAGTTATCTACCAAAAGGCTGAAAGACTTAAATTGGTCTTTCAGACAAATGTACTAATACTAAGTAAATATTACTATATCGCGAGTATGGGCATGTCTAGTAAATAGTGAGCAGCCTGTGGCTGATCACTGTTAAAAATAAAAAAAAAGTATCCCCCCCCCCCCCCCCGTGCTACTAAACTGAAGGGGGTCCCTACTGTCCCCCTCCCGGCCCCCACCCCTGAGCAGCGTGTGGGGGCCCTAACTGAGAATGTGGGGTCGGGGGGGAACCTACTGTCCTCCCCCCCCATCCCTGAGCGGCGGGTGGGGGCCCTCTGATTGGTTGGACTTCAAATTGAAATCCAACCAGAGTGCTCTGTCATTTTAGAGTGTGGGAAAGCTCTTTGGAATTGTTATTTAGGGCCCCCACCCGCCTCTCAGTGGTGGGGGCCGGGCGAGGAGGACAATAGGTCACGACCCCACATACTAATTTAGGACCCTGATCCGCCGCTCAGGGGTGGGGGCCGGGGGAGAAATAGGTCCCCCCTCTCATTGTTATATAGGGCCCCCACCGGCCACTCAGGGGTGGGGGCCAGGGGGAGGACAGTACGTCCCCCCCCCTCTCATTGTTATATAGGGCCTCCACCATCTGCTCAGGGGTGGGAGGACAATAGGCCCCCCCCTCATTGTTATTTAGGGCCCCCACCCCCCTACATTCTCATTTAGGGCCCCCACCAGCCACTCAGGGGTGGGGCCGGAAGACAATAGGTCCGCCCCCCTCAGTTATTTAGGGCCCCCACCAGTCGCTATGGGGTGGGGGGACAATAGGTCCTCCCCCACATTGTTATATAGGGCCCCTACCCGCCGCTCAGGGGTCCCCCCTTCAGTTTCATAGCTGCACGGTGGGGACTCGGGAGGGGGGATACTTTTTTGTATTTTTTTTTTTTTACTAGACATGCCCCTACACGCGATTTAGCGAGTAGGGGCAGAATTTACTAATACGAAGTAATATTTACTTAGTAGATTTGGCTGAAAGAACAATGAGAAACTGTTCTCATTCTGTTAGGACGCAATTCGGTAGTTTTGCCGGCGTTCTGTCTAAATGACAGGACGTTTCGGGAAAAGTGAAAGGAGGCTTTGTGGGAACACGGAGGAAAGGGGAGAAATGTGGGGAAATTGCTCTGACCACCGGCAATGAAGCACACTTTTATCCTCCGCTGGTCAGAGATAGTAAGGCGTAGGAAACCTCCATAAGACAAGTAGTCCCTACTTTGTCTTGTTTTAAAGAAAACTAGAGCAGACAGGAAGAAATGAAGAACAGATCCTGAGCGAGGAAGAGAAGAGGAATCGATTAAAGAAATGTAAGTTCGGTATGACAGTGCCGCTTTAATATGAAAAAGGTGAATTACGGTTGAACAGACATGTAGCGCAAATTCCAGTTTTTGTTTACATTTTGTTTTGATCACAACGTGCACACCCGGCTCAGTCCTTAAGGGGTTAAAGATGAATTATTTGTGGGGTTATTTTATGTTTATTATGTTTTGGGGTACTTTTAAGTTTTTATATTTTTGTGTTCAGGAATTCATTGGGAAGAACTGTGTTATTAGCAATAATCAGCATGGTTTTATGAAACATAGGTCATGTCAAACTAACCTAATTCCATTCTACGAAGAAGTAAGTAGAAGTATAGATTAGGGTGTTGCAGTGGATGTGATCTACTTGGATTTTGCCAAGGCATTTGATACTGTTCCTCACAATAGGTTAGTCTTCAAACTAAAATAAATTGGTCTAGATTAACATTCTTGTTCTTGGGTAGAACATTGCTTTAAGGATAGAATACGAGTTGTCATTAATGGTAAATTTTCAAGCTGGACAAAAGTGGTAAGTGGTGTGCCTCAGGGTTCTGTTTAGGGACCGCTTCTATTTAACATATTTATAAATGATCTTGAAATGGGCATTGAAAGCCTATCATTGTTTGCAGATGACACAAAACTTTGTAAAGTGATAAAATGTGAGCAGGATATTGCCTTGCTGCAGAGGGATATGGATAGATTGGGGGACTGGGCACTAAAATGGCAGATGAAATTTAACATAGAGAAATGCAAAGGTATGCACTTTGGGGTTAAGAATGCAAAAGCAATTTACACCCTAAAGGGTAGTGAACTAGGGATAACCACACACGAGAAGGATTTGGGAATTGTTAGAGACAACAAATTAGGCAGCAATATGCAATGTCAATCCAGTAAGGCCAGTAAGGTTTTGCCATGTATAAATAGGGGGCATAAATTCGAGAGATGAAAATATAATTTTGCCTCTTTATAAATCGCTGGTAAGACCACACCTTGAATATGCTGTGCAATTTTGGGCACCTGTTCTAAAGAAAGATATCATGGCACTAGAAAAAGTGCAGAGACGAGCTACAAAATTGATAAAAGGAATGGAGCATTTTAGTTATGAAGAAAGGTTAAAAAATGTAAATCTCTTTAGTTTGGAAAAACGGTGCCTGAGAGGGGATATGATAACATTATACAAATATATTCGGGGCCAGTGCAAACCATTATCTGGAAATCTATTTATAAACAGGGCTATACATAGAACACGAGGTCACACATTTAGGCTGGAAGAAAGGCGATTTCATCTAAGGCAAAGAAATTTTTTTTTACAGTAAGAGCAATAAGGATATGGAATTCTCTGCCTGAAGAGGTGGTTTTGTCAGAGTCTATACAGATGTTTAAACTGCAATTGGATAAATACTTGCAAAAACATAACATACAGGGATATAGTTTATAATTAGTGGGGTAATAGCTGCTTGATCCCAGGAGACATCTGACTACTATTTTGGGGTCAAGAAGGAATATTTTTCCTAGTTTTTTGCAAAATTGTAAGCGCTTCAGACTGGGTTTTTTGCCTTCTTTTGGATCAACAGCAAAAACGTACGTGAGGAAGGCTGAACTTGATGGATGCAAGTCTCTTTTCAGCTATGTAACTATGTGTTTGGCTCTATTTTCCTGGGAGATAATTAGCTTACCGGTCTTTAACGCAATTATCTCCCAGGCCCAGAGATTCCTGGGAGGAGCTTGTGCATAAAAGGCAGAGTTTGGCTCATTACAATCAGTTGTACTCCCAGAACTATGTGTCAGCTAGTTACTGGGAGGGGAAGTGCTATAATCACTACAGAGCACCTTGGTTCCAGCTCGTGGAGGATTCGGCGGAGAAAGTCCTGTAAAGACGAGAGCTCCCAGGACTGTGTGTCTTCCAGTCCCTGGGAAGGAATAGAGCTAGTCCCCTATCCTGTTCCAGGACAAAGAGGCTCCAGGAGGACCCCAGTCAAGCCACGGCAACTGGGGCAGAAGCTGGAACCCTGTTCCAGCTGCTCCACCCCTAGTTTTGCCAATCAAGTCAGTCAGTAGAACAAGATGAGGAATCAAAATGCCCATTCTCAGAAGGGTGTTCTTCTTGAAACTGAATTTCTTCATTTTCACTTTCATCACCTTTATCACTCCCATTTTGGCAGCTCATCCTCCTCCTCAGAGTCACCCCAAATCCACTATAGGCTTGTCTTTTTTTTGCATGAGTTTTGGTTCATGTATTTGAACATAAATGTCAGCTTGCTTGCTTTTCAAATATTCTCTCCAGACCAGCGGTTGCTGCAACAATTGTTCATACATGTGTAGCTAGTTCTCCTTTATTGTTTCCCAATCACCCTCGCCCCACTGCTGAGAGTCTTGAAAGTTCACTGATTTCCACCAAGTCAGTGGAGGGGTTGTACGGAATTGCTTTCCAAATAGATAAGATGGAAAGGGTAGAGTAGAAGTTGTTAGAGCCACAACAATAGGAAGAAAATTGGAATTCAGTGGTGTTAAGTACTCAAATGCTGATTGGTTTTGTCTTTCAGTTAGATTGATTCCACGTTATCTGTGTTCACAAGTTTGCTAGTTAGTGAACTGGCCCTAATGCCATGTTTCTACACAACACAAGCGGTTTTTTAAATAAATATTAACTAATAACCAACTAAAAATATTAACATTTTAACACGTCAGATTAAAAAAGCATTGAGAAATGCTTTCCTATGGACTGTTTGAATGCGCGCGCGGCTCTTGCCGCACATGCGCATTCCGCTCCACTCGGGAGCTGACGTCGGCGGGGGAGGAGAGGTCACCAGCCCGGCGCTAGATTAAAGTAAGTAGCTGAAGGGGTTTTAACCTTCAGCACCAAGGGAGGGGGACCTAAGGGTTATATAGTGTCAGGAAAACGAGTTTGTTTTCCTGACACTATAGTGATCCTTTAAGGGGTTAAGCTATTCCAATTACTTTTTTTGATTTGTTCATTGCAAAAAGCTAAAAGTCTGCAAATGTTGACAATAAACCGAATTTTCAATGGGAGTTGAATAATTTTGATTACAAAATGTATAAGCTAACTCGATACCTCCAAAAATGCTCCAGAACTGCTGAACGCTGTTGGAGAAAGTCTCACTGTGCATCTGACTTTCTCCACTATAAAATTTATGCTGCACTCATAGGCTCTTTCCTCTGCAAAAGTAAATTACTTTAATACCCTCATAACCACACTCTCCCGCAAACCCAAACGACTATTTCACACGTTTAACTCTTCTTCGCCCTATTGTTCCTCCTTCACCTACTAACTTGACCGCTTCAGACTTTGCAACTCACTTCACTGACAAGATCTCTTCAATCAGGAAAGAGATCTCATCTTTCTTCTTCCCCTTACAATACTTCCCCCCCTCTGCTGTTCTATGTTCATTCGCACCCGCTACATTGGAAGAGGCTTCTGCTCTGCTCCAGTCCTCCTGCCCCACCACCTGCTCCCTAGATCAAATTCCCTAGCATCTCATCCGCATCTTATCTTTCTCCACCTCTCACTAAAATTATCAATCTCTCTCCTCTGGTATATTTCCATCACCCTTCAAACATGCAACTGTAACCCCAATTCTAAAGAAGCCCAACCTTGACCCTAACTCCCCATCCAATCACCGTCCTCTCTCGCTACTGCCTTTTGCATCCAAGATCCTTGAAAGAGTTGTGTATCCCAGATTGACAGACTTCCTCAAGTCCAACTCTCTGCTAGATCCGCTTCAGTCTGGTTTCCGCACTAAGCACTCTGTGGAAACGGCACTGACCAAAGTATCCAATGATCTTCTCGCTGCAAAATTTCTTGGTCACTACTCTATCCTAATTCTCCTTGACCTTTCTGCGGCTTTTGACACTGTTGATCATCAACAGCTTCTTCTCATGCTCCGCAATATCGGTCTACAAGATATTGCTCTCTCCTGGTGCTCCTCCTACCTCTCCCAGCACCCTTTCACTGTTTATTTCTCTGGCTCGGTTTCTTCTCCCCAACTCCTCTCTGTTGGTGTCCCCAAGGTTCAGTCATTGGTCCCCTACTGTTCTCCATCTATACTGCCTTCCTTGGTAAAGTCATTAGCTCCTTTGGCTTCCAATATCATTTCTATGCAGATGGCACGCAAATCTACCTGTCCTCTCCTGATCTCTCCCCGTCCCTCTTGACTAGTGTCTCTGACTGCCTCTCTGCTGTTTCTAACTGGATGGCTGCCCACTTCCTTAAACTAAACTTGACCAAAACTGAAATTCTGGTGGTCTTCCCTTAAGTGTTTTACTCCTGTGTCTCCCTCCAAGTCAACGGTGCTACCATCAGCTCCACCACGCAGGCTCGCTGCCTAGGTGTTCTCTTTGACTCCGACCTCTCCTTCAAGCCTCATGTTCAATCTATCTCCAAATCCTGCCGCTTTCATCTTGAAAACATTGCGCGCATCCGACATTACTCAACACCAGATGCAACTAAGGTGCCGGTCCTTTCCACTGTCCTTTCTCGCCTTGACTACTGTATGTTACAAATTGCCCTGCTTCTCTGTATTATGGAGAAGCCTTATTGCCAGCCTCCTTCCTCATGACTAGGGCCCTGGTGTGTATGGCCCTTTAAGAACAGTCTGTGAGCATATTGGGGCTTATGGACTTTTATGGGACTGGTGCTGGCCCTTTAAGCACATTTTTGGGACATAGGGAAAATTGGGACAATGCCCCTTTAAGACGGTGTCCCCAGACTTGGCTAAAATACTTTATTCATGGCTTATTTACACTTGGTTCAGTAAATGGGGCTTACTGAACCAAGTACCACACAGGCAGACCACCCAGAAGTGGAAGTGTGCAGGCAATTTACCTCCCAGGCTGGAAGCCTGCTGTAGGTAAATTGCCGACCACTGGGTGGCTGCAGTTTTTGCAAACAAACACGTGGCGGCGGCAATCTTTGTTCATTCGAACGAGGTCAGCGGTATGTGTAGCCAAATTCATGGAACTGAAATCGGCTACACATTTCAACGAACACCGCTGACCCCTACCTTCTCCTACACTCAGTTTTCAGCTACAGAGACCAAGTCCCATTCGGCCATTCGAATGGGACTTAGTCATTTTTCTGCATAAAATTGACCGGCCGCACAGCCCGAATCTATGGAACTGTTTTGGACAGGAAAACGTGCTTGCGGTCAGTCATAAAGGACTTCCGTCTCACTTTGTATCCACTGGAGAGATTTGTGTGATTTTTGGTTATGTTTATATCTAAAGTATGCGGATTCGGAATACGTAATAAGATTGGATGTATATTTTTAAAGTTACAGTGTATGTATAAAAAGTGTATTTTTCCTGCCTGTGATAATTACTTTAACCCAGTGTGGTCAGTTATTATATCAGAGGCAGACTGAAACTGCTATGTTTATAAAAAAATGGGTTAACCCTAGCTGGACCTGGCACCCAGACCACTTCATTAAGCTGAAGTGGTCTGGGTGCCTATAGTATTCGGTGGTATTTTCCTGCATGTTGAATTGTGTTAACCCACAGGGGTAAGTGTATATACTTTGAAGCGCTCTATAAACTAAACTAGTGGTGGATTTTATTACTATTTAATTTTCCTATACACAATCCATTCCATAATTCCCACTAGTAGTCACATCAAGGAAAAGCAGGTTCCAAGCAAGCCACCCTCCTGAACACAAAAGGTATGCTAAAAGGAGGGGTGGCTGCAAACATAAAAAAATAATGTGTGTATATATATATGTCAAGGTGTGTGTATAGGTGAGTGTGTTTATGTGGCATTGTATGAACATCCAAACATACACCAACACAACATGCAGCCACATTGCATCAATCTAAAACATATTACATACCAACACTCCCGTGCATTCAAACACTACACACAAGTACACCACTACATGTCAATGGCAATACAAACATCCCTACACACACACACACTATGCAAACCCTGTGCATGGATGGGCAAATGGCAGATCCCCAGCTGGCAAAGCATGGTGGGAGTTGTAAGACGGGTGGGAATCCACCTTTTGGCCCCCGGGGAGGGGGGTGGTATTAGTTCCCCCGCTGTATATAGGCCGTGTCATCCACTGTGGAGATGGGCGAAGAGCCATTTTAGGCTCCCTCACCCAGAATGAATGAAGGCAGGATTCAGTTTCCGGTCACCCTGCATAGCGGGTATAGCAGCAGGGTTAGTCGGGCGCTCACCTCGTGTACTCCCCCGTCATGTTGCTGGGCCATGGCCAACAGCATCCCGTCAAAGCGCTCATCCTCGGCCGTCCCCGCCATAGCTCCGCACACACAGCCACACGCTGCTCTACTACCGGGAGCCTCAGTTCCACTTCCTACCGCCGGCAGCCAATCAGCGTGAGGCAGGGCGCACACTATGCGGTTGCTATAGTGACCGGTACAGCGGCCAACTGACAGAATCCCCTACTGGCCTATCCCAGTCACTAACACAGCGCGAGGCAGCAGCCAATCGCAGAGCGGACAGGCGGCTATTGCGCTCAGTGAGCGTCGCCTGCGGTACACAGCGCACGCGTTTATTGGAGAACGTTCCAGAAAGGCCGCACTGTAGTCTTTGGTAAGATGGAGGACGCCCACGTGACAAGGGTTCGCCCCGCCCATTAAGAAGGCTACCCGTGTCCCCCACTAAGATGGCGCCGAGCAGTACGTTGTATTCCTTACCAAGATGGCGGCGGTCACTTCCTGTAGTATGATGGCCGACCCGGATAGCTCGGTTCTGTTCCTGATTAGTGGGATTCCGCGCAAGTTTCGCTCGGCCCAACTACGCAATTATTTCAGTCAGTTCGCGGAGAGTGCGGGCTTCGTGTGTTTTCACTTCCGCCAACGGCCGGAAAGACGGGGAGCAGCTAATGGGGGGACCTGCTGCTGCCCGGTCACCGTCCGACCGGAGAGGGCCCGGAGCTTCGTGACAATGTACAACGGGAAGCCGTGGCTGGATTCCGGCGGGAGCCAGGTCCCTGGGCGCTGTGTGATCCGGGGGGTTCAGGAGGCGCCAGAGAAAGGTACGTGTCCAGGCCTTAGTGTGGGTGTTAATGCACTCTGTTTGTGTTTTATTAACTCCCATTTGGTATCTGATGCCATATGAACGCTGGGCACACACTGTGTATTGAGGGTTTTAATAGGAACACTGTAGGCACCCAACACTGCAGCTCATTGAGGTGATCTGGGTGCAGTGTCCCTCGTACTCCTACAATGTAAATCATTGCTGTTTTAAATAAATTACAATAATGACATAGCAGGACTAAGACTGGAAGAGAGAGAGAGAGACTGTCTGTCTACCAGAAAACCATTCCAGGAGCTTCCTGTTGTTTACTGGACTCTAGGTCCCCTAACGGAGGCTGGATGTCCTCATGGAAACATGCAGCATCGGTACAAATACCATAGAAAAGCACATTAAAGGACCACTTTAGTGCCAGGAAAACAAACTCGTTTTCCTGGCACTATAGTGTTAATAGGTCCACCTCCCGCCGGGCTCTAGAGGGAGGAAGGGGTTAAACGCTTGCCTTTCTCCAGCGCTGGGGACTCTCCTCCCTCTTCTGATGAATGCCCATGCGTATGCGTGGCAAGAGCCGCGAGCGCACTCAATCAATCCATAGGAAAGCATTTCTCAATGCTTTCCTATGGACGCAAGAGTCTTCTTACTGTGAAAATCACAGTCAGAAGCGCATCTAGTGGCTGTCAATGAGACTGAAACTGCTATGTTTACAGCAGGCAGGGTTAACCCTAGATGACCTGGCACCCAGACCACTTCATTGAGCTGAAGTGGTCTGGGTGCATATAGTGGTCCTTTAAGAGCCCCCTGGGGAGGCCCAGAGGGCTCTATAGTGTTATTAATACAGATGTGTATTACTAACACAATATTATTATTTATAAAACGACGACAAGTTCCATAGCGCTGTACAATGGGTGGACTAACACACATATTTGTAACCAGATGAGTTGGACGCACCGAAACAGAGGGATTGAGGACCCTGCTCAATGAGTTTGCATGCTAGAGGGAGTGTAGTATAGTGACACAAAAGGTAGAGTAGGGTAGAAAAGTAGGTTGCCATTCCCTTTAAGGAACTTGTATATTATACCCTGGATGTCCCATTCTATGTATATTGAAAGCTTTTATTAAAAAAAAAAGCACCACCATACACCAAAAATACATATACACATGTATGTTTAATTTTTTTATTTTTATGATCATCTTTTTGCAAAACAAAGGGCCCAAAATGGTATGTCTTAGATATGAACATGTTGATTTCTTACCAATCGTCTGTCACATAACATCCATATTGGCTTGTTATTGCAGCTCCACCAGATTTTCCATACAAGACACGGCGAGAGCTGCTGAGTGTTAGGCCTGAAGAAGAGCAACAAGTGACTGCAGCAGAAATAAGAAGCCTGTCTGAATTAAATCCGCCAATGCTCATGCCCCAAGGTAATGTTGGCACCCCTACCAAGTTCTTCCTGCAGCTAATTCGCTCATGTCGGATGCCGCCAAGGCTCATTGCGCGATTGGGCTTAACATTTTCTAGCAAGGGGCGTCGTTATTCCAAGGTCCCGTTATTGTATTCTGGGACAGACACAGTAAAGGGCAAGAAGGGAGTCTATACCGCAAGTGGCCAAGAGATTATCAAGGGTGTCAGTCTTGAAGATTGTGTGAAAAGCTCAGATGTGGATCAAGAGGAACCTTTAAGTTCTGATGATGTAAGTTTGTGTTAATTTATGTAAGATATTGTGCATAAAATTTCAGGGTATGCCAGATATTGAACTTGATTTTAGGGAGCAAATCTGAGTCCATGTTTAATGTTGTGCAAGCACATTGGAATTTCATATAGTATTATTGCTACAAAAATCCGTTAATTTTCCCAATAAATAATTTTTCATATGTGTGACTCTATACAACCTGTCTAGTCAATCAGTGTTAATTAAGTTGATGGTTTTAAACAGTACCAAGAACCCTCACAGGCGTGGGAGATCTCTGGCACACTCCCCACACGTGGATTTCCACATGCCATTTAAAGCAGATAAACTTTTTCCTGGGGCCTTGCATATCCTCTCAAATAGCTTCACAATGCTGAACCATAAAATGTCAGTGTGTATGTGCTAAAGTAAATTACTGTATTAAGAATGTATCCGTGAGTACTACAAATTTTATTTCCACTGTAAAACATTGTATTACACCAGCAGGCATTCATTTTTAAGTAAAAGTCTTATTGCAGAATGTCATAGAGCAATATAAAACATTGAGCTATACTAGTGCCAATGACAATTTAATGGATAGTATCCTATGTTTTTAGGACAATGACACTTGTGAAGAATGGGAAAGGCATGAGGCTCTGCATGAGGATATTACTACACAAGAGCGTAGCAAAGAGCGGTTGTATGAGGAGAAGATTGAACTGAAGTGGGAGAAAGGTGGCTCTGGTCTGGTCTTTTATACGGATGCTCAGCTGTGGCAAGAAGAGGAAGGGGGTAATCTGCTTGATAGTCTGCACTGTACTCCTTTCCCATGTCATCTTTTTCTTTAACTCTTTATTTACTTTCATGATCAACCCTAATAAGTTGTTTCTTTGCTTGTTGAATTCTGCCTCTGAGAATACAATCTAGCAAAGTAACACAGAACTTGAATTGAACTAGATGGGTCCCTACTCTTCATCATATGAACTAAAGGAGTTAGTGGTGGTTGGATAACTTGTGGCACAAGATAATGTAATAATAGCAAATCTTAGTAGCAGTAGAGGTTAACTAATCTAAAAAGAGTAGGAATAATAGTCAAATCACAAAAAAGAAAACTGGTGTTAAATGAGGGGCTATTTAGTGTTTTTGGTTCTGAGCAGTTGATAATTTTGATGGAAGCAAGACAGATTGAGTCTCCTGCTCTGTACATTAAATACACTAAGTGCTATGTTTCGGGACATATGTACGCAGATGAGGTGTTTTATTTTTCCAAAGGTTTTACAGCTATGGATAGGAGCTAGAGCAGGAGCTCATGCAAACATTTATATTAACAAGTATTAATGTACTTTCTAAGCAGGTATTCCAGAGCATACCTACATTGTTTATTTGGTAGTGCGACAATAGAAATGCATCTGTTTATTAAATTTGTTAAAAGTACAAATGAGAACACCAGGCAGGGGGAAGGAAGTATGCTCATTAAGTCCATAACTGTCGGTCTTATTTGTGATCTTTTGCGGCCATTCCACTATTTACTTCTGGTGTCTACTTACTACTTTTTATTGCATGTTTGTTCACATCTTGTTTGTAGTCTTTTTGTGTTTATCCATCCTATAACATGTTTTTCTTTATAAGATTTCGACGAGCAAACAGCTGATGATTGGGATGTAGATATGAGTGGATATTATGATGCTGAAGCTGGGGACAAGGATGCCAGAGACTACCTAAAAATGCGTCTAGAGACAAGGAGGCGTAATGGCCTGGACGATGCAGATTATCATGGTGTGGGAGGTTTTGAACAACACACCAAGGTTAGGAAAATATATTGTCTGGTTATAGATCTATCTACAATGCATTCAAAAAGAATTCATATCCCTTAATACATTTTTTTTTTTTTTTTATATATGTTTCTGCCTTGTGCTACAATTGTTTATTTTATTTAAAAAAAAAAAAAACTTTTTTTTTTTTTTTTAATGACTATGCAAAACTCAGATTGCCGGCACCATTGCAAGTATGTTAAAAATGAAAGCCTGAAATATCATACGGACACTCCAGACCCTTATAGCAGATTTGTTACTTTTGGGGATCACCGGTTAGTATTTTGTGGCTGCGGTGCGCAGTGGAAGGTAGGTTTATTTACCTGAAACTGTCCTTTGCGGTCACCGTTTTCTTCCTGGAGGTCCTCTTTAACTCTTGTCTCTTAATTTGCCAGGAGCTGCATCAGTGCTGTACATGTGTGAGAGTATAACACTGAAACAATGCCTAAATCCAATAGTTGTAACTTGCTATGGCTTCTAGGAATGGGTCAAAGTTGATGGCGGAACTCTGTCTTTTGTCAACATTTGCCAACCTCAGTCTTGGCTATAATACAAAGTATTCTCTATTTTGTCTTAACCCCTTAAGGACTGGACTTTTTTTGCGATGTTGTACATTTGCGACCAGGCATCTTTTTACACTTTTGTGGTGTTTGTGTTTAGCTGTAATTTTCCGCTCTCTCATTTACTGTTCCTATACAAATTATATATTGGTTTTTTCAGGACAAAAGGGGCTTTCTTTACATACCATTATTTATATAATCTCATGTAATTTAATTTTTAAAAAATGAAAAAATATGATGAAAAATTTAAAAAAATACATGTTTTTTGACTTTTATGTGAAAAATCTTTTACTCATCTACAAAAGCGAATGAAAAAAACTGCTAAATAGATTCAAAATTTTGTCCTGAGTTTAAAAATACCCAGTGTTTACATGCTTTTTGCTATTTTTTTGCATGTTATAGGGCTATAAGTACATGTAGGATATTGCGGTTTCAAAACATACATTTTTAAAATGTATCAATAGTGACATTGTAACACTATTATCTGTCATAAATCGCTGAATAACACCCCACATGTACATATTTTTTTTAAAGCAGACAACCCAGGGTATTCAATATGGGGTATGTCCAGACTTTTTTAGTAGCCACTTAGTCGCAAACACTGGCCAAAGTTAGCGTTCATATTTGTTTGTGTGTGAAAAAAGTAAAAAACTAAATTGAACGCTAATTTTGGCCAGTGTTTGTGACTAAGTGGTTACTAAAAAAGACTGGACATACCCCATTTGCAATACCTTGGGTTGTCTTCTTTTGCAAATGGTATGCCATCATGGGGGTAATTCTCATTCCTGGGCTACCATACGCTCTCAAAGGCAACGTAACCAACCTGGCCATTTTCAATGTAAAAATATTTGACCCATATATTTGACCCTGTAACTTTCAAAAACGCTATAAAACCTGTACATGGGGGGTACTTTTATACTCAGGAGACTTTGCTGAACACAAACATTAGTGTTTCAAAACTGGAAAATGTATCACAACAATTATATCATCAGTAAAAGTGCTGTTTGTGTGTGAAAAATGCAAAAAAAGTCACTTTCACTGACAATATCATCGCTGTGATATGTTTTACTGTTTTGAATCACTAATATTTGTGTTCAGCAAAGTCTCCCGAGTAAGACAGTACCCCCCATGTACAGGTTTTAGGGTGTCGTAGAACGTTACAGGGTAAAATACAGTGCTAGCAAATTAAATTCTCTGCAATTTCGGCGTGGGTTGGCAGGCAGGTCCCTCAAATTGCAATTAATAAAATTACTTAATTAGGTAAAAATATTACATAAATACGCACGTAGAATTTAAATATATATGCATATTTATATATTTGAAGTCTACATGTATATTTATATAATTATTTATGTAATTTTGTATATGGACATATGAATAGTTCGTATTCTTTTTATTTATTTATATATACAATTTCATTCTAAGTGTATTTTGATATAAATATATATATATTAATATCAAAATACAGTTAGAATAAAATTTCGTATAGATATATAATTTTTTTTAAAATTTTTATTATTATTTTTATTTTTTTAATTTAATTTAATTTACTTATTATTTGTATTTTATAATAATATATATATACAATATATATAGTTATTATATATATTATATATATATGTGTGTAATTTAATAATACGTGTATTTTTATATTAATATATGTACATATTAATATAAAAATAAACTTAGCATGACATTATATATATATGATATATAGACATATATTATATAGGTATAATATATGTCTATATATCATATATATATATATACACATATATAATATTTTTTTTTTTATTCACTATAACTTTAATTTTTTTTTTATTTTACACTGGCAGGGAGACTGCCTGTCAGCACAGACAGTCCCCCTGCAGGCAGACACATGGACACCTATTGTGACCATGTGGTCGCCCTGTTGGGCGATCACATGGCCACAGGGGTCCTAATCCGCCATGGGGAGACTGTCTGGGCTGCAGGCAGTCTCCCCACAACGGGAGCAACGCCGATCGCCGCCGGGGGAACGACGGCGATCGGGTAAGTACCTCTTAAATTTAGGACGGTTCAGGACCGTCGTCGGTCGGCAACGCAAAAATGCCGATGACGGTCCTGAACCGTCTAGCGTCGTTAAGGGGTTAAAGTATCTTTGGATTATAAAGGAATGCCAACAAAGTCCTCATCTGTATGTCATTAACATTATTCTGATATACCAAGAAGTGAAACCTCAGTTAACTCCTACTTAGGGTTGATTTGATAAGCTTTAAAAATGATTTAAATACAGCTAGAAAAACTTTCCAAGTCATTTATCTACAGAAATCCACATTAAAATCACATGGTAAGTTTTGAAGATAAATCATTTGGATTTCTTTCTAACAGTATTGAATCATTTTGAAAAGCTTATTAAATCGAGTCCTTAGTTGGCAGTAATTTACAGGTATTCCAGAGAATACCTAAATTGTTTATTTGATAGGCTAAGTGAAAGGCATCTGTAGTGGTTATGGTGCTTGGCGTGTTCCTTTGTAGTCTTGGAGCTTAGAGCGCTTCTTAATCCGAGTCTAGCTGTGAAAAGCCTTTGTAGTGTAGATGTTTGTATTTCTCGATCTCGTTTTATTGCTTTAAGAAGAAAGTCTGCTTTTGTTCAATTTCACTTTGGCTGAACCTTTTGAGTTTTCGCTTTAAAAAAAAAAAAAAAAATACTGTAGCAATGAGTGTTTGTGTTTTTGGAAATAGCAGGGATGAATTTGTCTCAATTCCGTTAGCATTCAGTCGTTATGGAATGCAGTGGACTACAGTGGGATCAAAACATAAACAAAACCTGTAATTTGACTATGTCTGTCCAACCGTAATTCACCTCTTTCATATATAGTTCACCCACACTTGTATATCATTTTATTCAAGGGAAACAGGGCTTTCATTTAACATCAAATATTTAGCTAAGAAATATAATTTAATATGAAGAAATATAAAAAAAAAAGGGAGAAAATAAGATTTGTATTTGTTTTAAGTTTTACATGACATTTTAACTGTGAATGTCAGAATACTGTTTGGTTTTACTGCAATAAAACAGTACCCCCTATGTACAGGTTTTATAGTGTTTTGGGAAGTTACAGGGTCAAATATAGCATGTTAAATTTTTCATTATTTTCACATTGAAATTCGACTGATTGGTTATGTTGCCTTTGAGACCGTATGGTACCCCAGGAATGAGAATTACCCCCTTTTGGCCAGTGTTTGTGACTTCTAAAAAAGACTGGACATACCCCATTTGCAATACCTCTACAGTGGGGGAAGGAAGAGCAAATAACATCCCTATATAAACCGAAAGCTAAAACAAATTATGGAATATTTTGTTTCCTCTTAAGTTTGGGGTCTCTAGACTTCATTACCACAGATAAATCGTCAAATGTGTATGACCTGTTTTCAATTATATCCTTTGAAGCAATGAGGAGAGAATCCAGATTGATATCTTTGCCCTCTAATATGTCTCGTTTTAAATTTTGTGGAATCAAATGTACTGGATTAATGATGTTGGTACTTTTGGCAGGAACAGGAGTAGTTACCTCCTGTGCTTGGTTCAGGCTGAGCTACAGGAAGTTTGACATCCGGAATAATTGTTTGGTTATTGGCTTCTAGGTTATCCAACAGGTTGTTAATTGTTGCTACAGAAGCCACCAGAGAGGACATCATGTTATGCAGTTCTGATAAGCTGTTTTGGATATTACAATTAGAACTAGGGCCAGACCTTTCATTATCATTATGCATATTTAGTAAATGGAAAAGGTCGGCTTTCCTGGCTGAGGCACGAAAGGGAATGTTCCTTCTATTAAGTTCAGCAGTAATTTTTGGAATTGTCTGTAGTTGGATGCTGTGCTGCCTACGCTGGTTTGCCTCGTCTGAGAGTTAGCTCTGGTCGGAGTGCTGGTAAGCAATAGGTCATAATCTTGAAGTGAAACGTTAGACATACTATGGGTGTGAAGGAAATGCTATTATTTTTATTTATCGTCTTTACATATTTATTTTATATAGATGGTGTATATATGTAACCAATATCATTCCACGTGTATTTTGATGTTAATATATATTATATATGAATATTAAAATACACTTAGTGTGTGTGTGCAGCCATCTCTCTTTATATGTATGGATTACAGCCCAGGTATTGCACCCGGTTTATTACAGCAGCCTGAGTGCAAGGTATTGTAAATTTTTATATATATATATATATATATATATATATATATATATATAAACTCTTGAACTCCAGCCAAATAATAAATGGTACCTAGTGCTCTGGAAGCTTGACAATATAAACAAAGAAATACCGGCACTCCAGGACTTCTCAAAAGGTTCTTCTTTATTCAAGTAGTATCAACGTTTCAGCTCCTTCATGGAGCTTTCATCAGGACATAACCAATCTATATGGAACGGCAGCAGGGAGACTCCCTGGGGTGCCAGGGGAGTTCTCTCCCCCCACCCCACCACGATCACCGGGGAGCGGATAAGTACGTGGGACGTGCTATGCCATCCTTAAGGGGTTAATTGAGCCAAACGAAAAGCTGAATTTGCAAAAACCGAATTTGATATTTATTGTATAGACCTTGCAGTGCAGAATGTAACGCTTCCTGTGATGAATAAGCCTTATCTCTATTCACAGGGTATTGGAAGGAGGTTGATGGAGCGCCATGGATGGACTGAAGGGACTGGGTTAGGAGCTAGGGGAGCTGGAATGACTGATGCTTTGGAAAACGATGGCCAGAACCCGAAATGCAAGCGAGGCCTGGGGTGAGTTTAGATTACTTAAATTAAATAGTATATGGTGATTTTATTCTGGATTTATGGCTAATTCAATAAACCTGTTTTAAACAGCTACCACGGGGAGAAATTACAGACCTTCTGTTCAGTAAAGAAAAGACCCTCTCACTTCATTTCAACTGTTTATGATGAACCACAGCCCCAGGACATGGGAGACATGCTACTCAGAAGACAGCCCACTACTGCAATGAAGTATCATAAGAACACTGTGTATAATGGTGGCAAAACATAGCTTTCATGTTCAGAGCAAAGTTTGTAAATTCAAGATTGTTTGCAACTGAAGGACATTGCTCTTAATTACAGATGTCACCCACTGCACCAGAACTTTTATTACATTTCAAAACCATATTAATATAAGTGAATCCGAATTTTTAGAGATATTTATTTGACTTGAAAAGTGAATCCATAATTTTTTGTCATTTTAAAATAAACGTACATGGATTTTATTAAGCTTGTAGTGAAATAATTGAGACTTAGTTTTCACTCTTGTCATGAATTAAATAGGTATGCTGTGAGATTGTGCACAATGTACTTTGACTTGAGAATGTTATGTGTAAGGAGTTAAATCGGTTTCAAATACTTTCACAACAATGCAGTTTTAATTTCACAAAATTTCTGGCACCATGTGCTGTGTGTTAGACCATAAACTTTGTGTTTTTGGAGGATTTTGTTTTGTTATAAATTGTATGAATGATCCCTCTCCTTGGATAACACAATGCACACAATCACTTTTCACTTCTGCTTTGTCCAATCCTCTTGCAAAGACTGCTCACAGAGCTGCATTGAGAAGTCTGTGATTGGAGAGCCAAGGATTGGGCAAGCAGGGAAGGGCTTGCAAAGGTAGCAGATTGACCTGTAACTTTAGCAAGCTGTTTTTGGATATACCTGCAATGGTAAAAATAATAAATAAATAAATGCATGCATGATGTTTTCATTGTGGTATTTATTTTATTTGGGCAGTGGTGAGTTCCTTCAAATTTGAAGTTTGCATCCCCAACAATTCTCACTTTAGCAAATAACATTGTGTGTGCATTTTCAGTGAATCATGGAAGTATATTTCCTTGGCAACTGTATTGACGTTGTCTGTCTATATGCCAGTGCCTGGGATTTAAATACTTTACACAAATCTCCCCAATAAATAATTCGCTCTACCTGCCAGTTGAGGGCGCTCTGAAAATTACTCCGGATAATATACTCGGAACCTTTTCTGTTTATAGTTAGGGGGCATATTTTATTGGGACACCTGCACCGGAAGTTGTGTTGCTTTTCGTAATCTACAGCATGGAAACGGTGATGGGCGAGCAGTGTGTACTGGCCGGCTTCGGCCAGGCTGTGATAGGACCCCCTGGTTCAGGAAAAACTACGTACGTGCGAGCTATGCAGGCTGTGCTCACCGCAATGGGAAGAAAGGCCTCCATTATCAACCTGGACCCAGCCGGGGAGGAGGAACCAGGGGCCGCTGTCAGTCTGCGGGAGCTGCTGGGACTGGAAGAAGTGATGTCGGAGTTGCACCTGGGACCCAATGGGGCCCTGCTTTACTGCATGGAGTATTTACAGAGTAACCTGGACTGGCTGCTCTCCAGATTAAAGAGTCTGCACGGAACATACTTACTGTTTGATTGCCCGGGCCAAGTGGAGCTCTACACCCACCACCCGGCTCTGCCAAGCATCCTGCGCCGGCTCGGTGAATGTGGACTACGGGTGAGAAAACGGTGTGACTGCTAGTCAGTGTTAGCATGCCTGTAAGGCTTAAATGGCTTTACGTTAGGTTTAATGCTGCCATATGACAGAAATTGTGTTTGATATGGTGCTATCACCATTTTTTATTTTTTTTTTCCCCCTTCTCAGTGCTTTCTGATTGAAAAATAAATGTAGGACCCTTTTGGATGGGGAGACATTCATGAATACGAAGTCAACTTCAAATTCTGAATAAGAATTTAACTTCAACATTATATTTTTAGAATCAAATTATAGAACGAAATGAGCTCTCCATTAAAACAAAAATATAGAACCTTTACAGTCAGTTACTTACCCATGTAAAAGGGTCAGTCTAGAAACCAGAAACACTATAGCTCACTGCAATGGTTATGATGCTAGGGGTCACTTGTCAACAACCAGATAGGAGTCAGACTTCCATGAATCATCCACCCTCTTTTCAGATATCCCTATAATAAAGGTTTCTTCTTCAGCATTAGTTACATAAATTCCACACATTTTTGAGTGGAGATCATTGAGAGCTTGTCAATGAATTGTGTCCAAATAGTGAGAAGGGAACTTTTTTTTTTTTTTTTTTTTTTTTAAGCTAAGAACGGGCTGGACCACAATAGCCTGTTGGAGCAAAGTAAATGTTAAACCATTTCATTTATAATATATGGTTTGAGACTTAACAGTGGGATGGCGCCAGAGGACTACTGGCACTAAGAAATCAGTATAACACACTAGCTATGGATCCTTAAAAGTTCAGGCATTGCCTTAGAAATAAAGTTTAGGACAAGACATTGTAGAAATAATGCCTTAGAACAGTGATGGCGAACCTTTTTGAGCCCGAGTGCCCAAACCGCAATACATGCCAACTTTTTTTTTCCTTAAAGTGCGGCAATTAAACCTGAATACTGAGGTTTACGTTTAGAAAAAACAACTCGTACTGTTGTCCGAACTAATTAACACACACACACACACACACACACACACGAATGCTGAATACAGACACCGATGAATACACACAGACCGCTGAGTACACACACACACACACACACACACACACACACAGACTGCTGAATACACACGCACACACACAGACTGCTGAATACACACACATACTGCATTGAGGGGTGTAGTGTATGTGTTTGTGAGGGTTGCTGTGTGTGTATGAGGGGTGCTGTGTGTGGGGGGATAGGGGTGCTGTGGGGGGGTAGGAGTGTTGTGTGTGTATGAGGGGTGCTGTGGGGGGGTAGGAGTGTTGTGTGTGTATGAGGGGTGCTGTGTGGGGGGGGGGTAGAGGTGCTGTGTGTGTTGTGGGGGGGTAGGGGTACTGTGTGTGTGTGTGTGTGTGTGGGGGGGGGTAGGGGTACGTGATGGGGGTAGGGGTACTGTGAGGGAGAAACGTGTTTTAAAAAAAAAAAAGTATATTAAATCATAATCTCCCCCCTTTTTACCTTTAATGAAGGAGGGGGAACAGTCATCCCTGGTGGTCCGGTGGTGGCAAGTACTGCTTCTGGGTCGGGAGGCAGGGGGGAGGGATCTGTGAAGCAGCTCTCCTGTCCTCCCGCGCGATGCTGTGTGGAACGTTGCCATGGTAATGTGCAGCAACGCTCCACACAGCTTGCTCGTGGGAGGACAGGGGAGCTGCTTCACAGATCTCTCCCCCTGCCTCCCGGGCAGGCAGGCGCCTACTCTGCATTAATGGCGAACCAATGGCCGTGTGCCCACAGAGAGGGCCCGGCGTGCCACTGGTTCGCCATCACTGTCTTAGAACATGCACAATATTCTCCCAGTGCTTTCCTATAGGAAAGCATTGGTTTAGCTGAGATCTTAAAGATTGACTATCTCAGCCATAAAGGCAGGACAAGCCACAGTAAAGCTGGCACGGCGTGGGACAGAAGGTGAGGAAAAACACCTCTATTATGATCGGAGGGGAGCAGGTACCTAAACAGAGACACACTCTCTGACACAGATACATACTGACAGACACACTCTCACTGACATTTTAATCCACCCAGCCTCCCTACGTTTGGGAGAGCTGAGTGGATCTTTCCCTGGGGTCCAGTGGTGCTGCCCGCTCATCCTGTGTGCGAGGGAACAGTAATCTACATGCAGCTCCTCTCTGCTCCCTGTAGGGATGCCGGAGCCGGAATGACATCATAATCCAGCGATCCTGGCGAGGGAGCAGAGAGGAGCTGCGTGCAGATTACTGCTCCCTCGCGCGCTGCCCCATGGTGGCTGCCTCTGTGCTCCTCAGGGCGACAAGCCGGTTCCATTATTCCTCTATCCAGCTGCTTTAGCTAAAGGGCTTATATATCACAATCAGGGGGGGAATTTATTATCATCTACTCTGTTAATTAATAGCCTTCTAGACCTTGCAAGAGCCTCATATTTGGGATTAAGGATCAATTTACAGAGCAGGAGATAAAAACTTCTAAAGCAAGTTAAAGGACCACTGTAGGCACCCCGACCACTTCAGCTCAATTAAGTGGTCTGGATGCCAGGTCCATCTAGGGTTAACCCTGCAGCTGTAAACATAGCAGTTTCAGAAAGCATTGTCCGTAGGAAAGCATTGAGAAATGTTTTCCTATGGACTGATTGAATGCGCGCATGGCTCTTGCCCCGCATGCGCATTCAGTGCTGACGTCGGAAGAGGGAGGAGATTTCCCCAGCGCTGGAGAAAGGTAAGTGATTAACCCCTTTCTCCACCTTCAGCCTGGTGGGAGGGGGGGACCTAAAGACCCTATAGTGCCAGGAAAACGAGTTTGCTTTCCTGGCACTATAGTGGTCTTTTAATATCTGATTGATTTTTTTTTTTTCTTGCAGGCTCTTTGAGTCACAGCCAGGGAGGTGTAGCGAGGGCTGAGTGATGTTTAACCCCTTAAGGATGCTGGACGAAATTTTCCATCATTGCAGCACTCCCCTTAAGGACGCTGGACGGAAAATATCCGTCCAAAATGAAAATTAACCACTGATTGCCGCAATCGTGGGGTTAATCTTCCTGTAGTGTGTTTCTATATCGGAGGCACACTACCATGGGCAGTTTCACTGATTCAGCCCATGTGATCCCTCGGCCCGGGAGTCAGAGCGATCAGTGAAACCCGATTTTTTTTTTCCCTGCAGCTCTGTGTGAGCTGTGAACTGCAGAGATACAGATCGGTGCTGATCTTTATCTCTGTAAAAAAAAAAAAGTGTTAGCAATAAAATCCCACCCCCCCCCCCCCCCTCACCTCTTTCAAATAAAATTTAACCCCTGCCCTTTGATCACTGTCTGCAGTGATCAAAATACAGATTACAGTATTTCACTGTGATCTGATTTTTTTTTCTTTTAACCCCTGAGGGTTAACTTTTATTTTTTTTGAAACCTCAGGTTAAATTTATTTAATTTAAATATTTTAAAATATTTATTCATTTAGAAGGGTAGAAGTTAGTGGGGAAATTGGGAGATTTACGGTTGGGCTAGTTAGGGGTTAAAAGTAAAAAAAAAAAGTGAAAAAAAAAACTTTTTTGAAAAGTTTAAACAAAGTTTTAAAATAGTAAAATAAGTTGTTAAAAAGGGGAAAATGCGTATTACCTCTACACTTGGTACAGGCTAGCGAAAAAATGATACCACGCTAAGGTTTCAAATATGCCTTTTGAAACACCTTGGGGTGTCTTCTTTAGGAAATTGTATGCCTTTGTGAAATAATTGGAAAACACAACCTATTAAAATCCCAAAGTGGGGCATGGACCCTGCGTAAAAATTCTAACTTAAATGGCTGTGTCTCAAATGTGCCCCTTCAATGTTGTCATATATCTGGTATTGATCAAAATGTGAGCATCTAACACTCAGATGACATAGCGGAGCAACATATGATGTATTATACTGCTGTAGCACATATAAGGTTTGCAAAATATATATTACAAACTCATTGAGTATGTCAAAAAGGGGGGCGTGGTCTGCAGCCGAGCGAGCTGGACGTGTCCGGGTAGAGCTCCGCTGCGACCACGGTGCCAACAGCATACGAAAGCGGAGATAAACCCTTGAACAGACCGAACTAGTCGAGGGAGCAGTGATGGACCGGAGAACGACGAAAAGTAAGGTGAAAAAGGCGGTGGAAACGGGTGTTATAGTACCGGAGATGTTTGCGGCCTCTCGCGCCGTGCGACTAAGCACACAAGATGGCGGACGAGAAGGCCAGACTACACCCCGTTCTCCTGCGAGCCCAGCAAGCGGTGTGGCATCGGATTCCGACACCAGCCAAATATTGGCGAAACTGTCGGAGGTTCGTAGCTACCTTGCCTCTGAGATGGTTCGTACCACCTCAGAGGTGAAAGCTGAAATACAGGCTTTGGGGGTGCGGACGGCGGTGCTCGAGCAGCGGGTTGAATCCACGGTTATAGCCCATAACGCTGCAGCCGCACAAATTAACCACCTCACCTCCCAACTACTCACTGCAGAAGCAGCTATAGACGACCTGGGGAACAGAACACGGCGCAATAATATACGCCTTCGGGGATTACCCGAACAAGAAGGGGAAGGGTCCCTGGCAGAGGTCATTCTGGAGATTTTCAGGCCGCTACTCCCCGACATCCCAGAGCACTTGTGGCATATTGAACGGGCGCATAGGGCCCTCAGGGCCAGGAGAGCGGAAGATCGGCGCCCGAGGGACGTGATAATTAAATTCTTGTCGTTTCAAACGAAAGAGGCTTTGATGAGGCATGGCAGAGATCGTCAGATCCTCTATAATGGGGCCAACCTCACTCTCTACCAAGACCTTACCCCGCTGACGTTGCAGAGGCGCAGGGACTGGCGCCCGATCACCGAACTCCTACAGCGCCACACCATCAAGTACGCTTGGGGTCATCCCTTCCGGCTGATGGCTTTCAAGGATGGCCGCACGAAGCTTCTATTCCCGGATGGTGACCCGAGGAAGTTCCTGTCCGAGCTGGGGATCCAAACCCCTGATGACTTCCCGGTGTCGAAGGGGGCGGCGGAGGCTCTAGCCGCTCTCCCCCGAGAATGGTACACATCAGATGAATGAGGAAGGGGGCTACGCTGTCGCCATGCCCGAGCGGCGGGCTGTGTTTCCAGATGGTAAGACCTCGCGGGCGGGATCAGGTTGTTTGGGCGGGTGATTCCTAGGCCCCGCTTGAAATGCCTTTATGGGCTTTTGGTTATTGGCTTTTCTGGTGGCGGCAGGCCCTGGATACTGGGTTTTTATATGAGGCACATTTGGGTTAGCGGGCTCCTTGACCCGCGGGTGGGCTTGCTTGTTATGGGGAGGGTTAGGGCTTATTTTTGCTCCCGGGCCTCGCCCTGTTTCCCATGTCCTGACTCGTTGCAACCCCTCTCCCGGGGGACCTTTTTTCGGGTCTGCCCACCATTTTTCTTCTCATGATTCTGGGGATTGTGTCTGGTCCCTCGGAGCAGAGGGCTACGGTTGTTTAAACACTGTTTTTCCTGGGGACTGGGATCAGAATGGGGCGGCGGGTAATGTTTTTTTTTTCCTCTTCTTCTCGCTATGTATATGTTATATATCGATTGCCCCCCCCCTTCCCCGGGGACACTTTGTAATATGGCTTACTGTTTTTTGTAGTACGATTTTTAGGTTCTTGAGCCTGGTCCAGGAGGGTCGGGGGCATTGTACAATTATTCACAGTTTTTCTGGGGAGCGGGATCGGAGTGGGGCGGCGGGCGGCAGGTAACGGGTAACGGTTCTCGGTATATTATTACTGCTTTGTTTCTGTCCCCCCCCGCCATCTTCTGGTTTCATGGCTGACCCTTTCGGGCAGAGGGCAGTGTATACCCAAGCCCCTAACTTTTTGAGATAAAGGAGGGGGGGTTCAGGATGGGGCAGTGGGTCCTGGTTCACGCTATGTCCACAATTACTTTTATTGTTATGTTTATTTTTATGCTAGGTCCACTCTTAAGCCGGGTTCTGTTTCTATGTATTATTAGTTTCGGGACGGGGGAGTAGGGGCGGGTTCAGCGGTATATAGGTGTCCGGCTCTGGCACTTGCGGGATTTTTGGAGTTTTGAATGTGCTTTTTCTTTTTAGGTTCTGAAAGTCACTTGGGGACGGCAAAAGGGTCTCCCCCTCTATCTCGGTTTTTTTTTATTTATGTTTTTATTTACAAAAGTTTTTTATCTCCAATTGGGGATAGTCTGGCACCCTGGGGGTGCTATTCGTGGTTGGTCTATGTTGAGGCAGTTCTGGGGCCGTATTGGTTCTCTGGAAACGCCTAGACATATTTCCCATTTGGTCCTGGCAATAGGTAAGTCCAGGCTATTGTTTTTTATGTTTTTTCCTTACTCTTTCTCTTCCTTCCTTCACTGTCCTCTCACCTCTTGTCATCCCCATTACACTTTCCTACCCCTATTCCCTGCTCGGACCCCGGTAGGGGGAGGTGTCATGATACCCGCACCGCATTCTCGAGATGGATCCGTAGAGGATCCAACTTGTGTGACAAGCCGACTCCCTCCTTCATTGCAATGCCGTTGAAACTGTTATCCCTGAATGTCAAAGGCCTTAATGCCCCGAGTAAAAGGCGCCTTATGTTTAGGGAACTTAAACGCCTGAACCCTGATATTGCTTTTCTACAAGAAACGCATATACCTAAGCCAGCAAAACTAATGTTAAGGGACCACACGTTCCGCGTTGTACATGAGGCGAGAGCTCTAAATAAGAGGAACGGAGTAGCTATACTAATTCATCATAGATGCCCCTTTCGGATAGGGACTGTGACAGCCGATCCGGAGGGACGCTATTTGCTGCTCTCCGGGAGCTTACACTCCCACACGATCCACTTCCTCAATATTTACGCCCCTAATGTTCCATCGGCCGAATTCTGGGACGCCATGGCTCAAATGGTCAACAGCCTACCGCACGGCATGATCATTGTGGGCGGAGACCTTAACGCCACCCCGTGCCCGGCAGTTGACCGGAGCCGTTGCAGTGGGCTACCGAGATCTCACGGTAGAGGGAGTCAGGACAAGATACTCCGCACATTTATACAGCGTACAGGCCTCATAGACATATGGAGAGCTCATCATCCAGACGACCGTGATTTTACGTTCTATTCCGCGCCCCATGATTCTTATTCTAGGATAGATTTATTTTTAGTTAATTCGCATGCGGCGTCCAAGGCTTCTGTTTCCACGATCGGATCTATATCCTGGTCAGACCACGCAGACATTTCACTAACTATGGATAAATTATGTGTTGCGTCTCCGTAGTCCTGGAAGCTGAATACTTCGCTTTTACAGGACCCGGCCGTGGTGGAAACGGTCCGTCAAGAATTATCCGATTATTTTCTCCGGAACGCAACCCCAGACCTCCGACCAGCTACGGTCTGGGCCGCCCACAAAGCGATTATCAGGGGAATTTTTATCAGAGAAGCGACGGTAAAAAAGAAACGTAAATTGCAACTACTGTCCTCCCTTCTAGAGGCCCTGAGTCGTGCGGAAGAGAAACATAAGTCAGCCCCGTCGTCTATCACATTGGCGGACGTACAGAAAGTGCGTATGTCAGTGCGAGAGTTACTCTTGGACGACACAGCCAGGGCAGTGGTTTGGACTAAGAGGACATTCTACGAAAAGTCTAACAAAATGGACACGTTGTTAGCTAGGTCCCTCCGCCCGAGACAGGGTCACTTTCATATCACGAGCATCAAGGACGCTGCAGGTAAGCGTTGTACGGATCCCACGGATATCGCGTCGGTATTCACAGCATATTACTCCAACTTATATAACCATTCTGGAGTAGTAGACGGGGAACGTCAACAGCGTGAGATCGGGGAAGCAAGAGCTTTCCTTGATCGATTGGCCTTACCAAAACTAGAGGGCGGCGATGTACTTTCCTTGGGGGCTCAAATCACGGCCGACGAAATAGACGCGGCAATTTCGTCCTTGAAGGGCAATAAGGCCCCAGGCCCGGATGGCTTTGAGGGTGGTTATTACAAGTTGTTCCGAGAGGAACTGGTACCGCATCTTGAGACGTTGTTTAACGACTTAATGAATGGGGGTATTCCGGACAGGGACATGTCGCTGGCCGACGTAATCCTGATACCAAAGCCGGGCAGAGACGACTCACTCCCTGAGAATTATAGACCGATCTCATTGATAAACCACGACTCTAAAATTCTAGCCAAGATTTTAGCGACCCGCCTGAACCCCTATTTAAATCGGCTGATCCATCCGGACCAGGTGGGCTTCATCCCTGGTAGACAGCTATACGAAAACACTCGACGTAACATTGACCTTCTCTGGCGACAAGCGCAGAGGAAAATCCCAACATTGGTCCTGTCACTTGACGCAGAGAAGGCTTTCGATAGGGTTAAGTGGCCATACCTATTCGAGGTCCTACAACACTCTGGCCTCCCGACTACGTTTATTACTGCAATTCGGGCATTATATACGGATGTCCGGGCTCGGGTCCGTATAGCGGGCTCCAAGGCTATTCCGTTTGCCTTGGGCAATGGGACTAGACAGGGTTGCCCCTTGTCGCCCCTGCTCTTTGCTTTGTCACTGGAACCTCTATTACAACAAGTGAGATGCACTGATGAAATTCACGGCATCTCGATGGGGGACCAGAGATATGTTGTGTCTGCGTTCGCCGACGATGTTCTGCTGACTCTGACGGAACCGACGGAGTCAATGGACGCGCTGGCAGTGGTCCTAGAGACATACAGTGAAATGGCTGGATACAAGGTGAATCTGCCTAAGTCGTGCGCCTTACCTATAAGTATGAGTGAGTCTGATATCGCTCGAATAGGAAATAACCACAATATTCGTATTGAAAGGCATCACATTAAATACCTGGGGATACATCTGACGGCAGACCCCGCCCAGCTATTTCAGCAGAATTACACTCCCATGATTCGCGCTCTTATCTCGGATATGGAACGATGGCAGGATAAACCAATCTCCTGGATTGGCAGAATCCACTCGGTAAAAATGAATATCCTCCCCAGAATTTTATTCCTGTTCCAAGCTCTCCCAGTTCGACTCACCAAGTCTGACTTGGGTCCGCTTCAACAAGCCACAGGGAAATTCATCTGGCAAAACAGGAAGCATAGAGTTTCCCGTAATATCCTCTATAGAACAAAATCTAGGGGGGGCCTGGGATTGCCAAATTTTTATTTTTACTACTTGGCGGCCCAACTCACGCAGATAGCGTATTGGCACACCCCTCCAGATGAACGGAGGTGGGTTGACCTTGAGTCATCCCTAATGGGACCTGATAAGCCACAATTCCTTATGTGGGTTCCTCGTGAACATAGACCGACAACACGAATTGAATGCCCGGCCATAGCAAATTCGATGAAGATATGGGACATTGCATCGGTCAAATACGGGTTGTCCTCTCGGACATCCCCATTGACCCCTTACCTCAGAAACAAAGCTTTCCCCCCTGGACTATACGCCAGGGACTTCATAGGAATAGAGGGAACGGGTGTCCAACGCCTTTGCCAGCTATATGAAGGTGGGTCACTGCTTCAGTTTAAGGATTTAAAGGCCAGGGCAGATCTTCGCCCTTCTGACTTCTTTCACTTTGTACAACTCAGGAACTTTGCACAGGCCCCGAGCAATAGATCTAGTGCGTTGCAACCGCTTACCTTCTTCGAGGCTATGTGCCTTAGGGCACAGTTCCCGAGGAGCCTTATAACAGCTTTATATGCACAACTGAGCACCTCCACGTCGGAATGGGGGGACCTTACGTACATAGCCCAGTGGGAGGCGGATCTTGGTGAAGAGGTAGAGGGGGTGGATTGGCAGGAGATATGGGAAGCTGCCGCAGCCTCGTCTATTTGTGTTTCAATACAGGAGCAAGCATATAAGACCATGTTTAGGTGGTATACCACCCCGGTGCAGTTGTGCAGGATGAACAGAATACCCACTGATTTATGCTGGAGAGGCTGCGGTCACAAGGGGACTTACCTACACATGTGGTGGGAATGCCCTCGGATCACGCCACTCTGGAAGGAAGTGGCGAACTTACTGAAGGATATCTTCGGTAGGGAGATAGACCTGGACCCATGGGTCTTCCTTCTGGCCAGACCTCTTGAGGGCTGGATCGGGACGGAACTGAAATTGCTGAATAATGTAAACCTGGCGGCGAGGCGGACAATGGCCCAGGTATGGCTTCAACCTTCCCCCCCCCCCCCTCTTCTTAGGGTAATACAAAAGATTAAGGATACGTTCCTTATGGATAAACTCACAGCGAAGGTCAGAGGCACGACGGCGAAGTTTGATAGAGTGTGGGCACCATGGATAGACAGTGGCGCGGGTGATTAGGTAAAAAGGAAGGGGGACCCGGACCACCGCTCTCATTTCTTCCAACACCTATGGGGCAACCGGATGCTTACATACCAGGTTCCCTTAAAGGAGAATGATTTGGGATCCCCTTCCTGTGCTTCTAGCAGAGGGTAAGACCCTATTGGCTGGCACTGAGGTCGGGTGACTACTCCTATCTTGAGTGGCTACATCTCCCCCTCCCCCCCCCCTCTCCCCCCCCCCCTCCCACCCTCCCCTTTGACTGTCTTTCCAAACTTCTCCTCACCCCCGGTTTTCTTGTTTGTATTGTCCTCTGTCCTTTCATTTCTCTACTTTTTATTCTTTGAATGGCTTTAACTGCTAATTCTATCTCTACCGTGGCTGGATTTTGGTCCTACTGGATAGGGATCGGTATCACCCAGTACTATTCTTAGACATGCGCAATTATATCATTTAGTATCCCTTTGGACAGGGTTGTATAGAGGCCCTGTGTAATGTGCACCTGACAGAGATGGGATCTTATATACATGCGTACCGAAGAGATATATCATGTACCTCAGCCATTCTTGTTCTCTTTAAATTTTATGTTATTGGAAAATTGGAGAGACACTGCGCACATACACGGACACTTCAAGACCAGTGTGCCTAATGTATCAACGATACAAAGAATAACACACGATCTATTTTGAATAATTGGCTCAAGGCTTACGCTGGATCTTACTAAAGACTATACTAATATGATGTTTTACACTGTGTATTGTGATGTTGGTGTTTCATCTTGTTATAAATAAAGAATTAAAAAAAAAAAAAAAGGCATAAAAAATGCTTATTACCGTACTCAGACACAAGGCCTTTTTCACCCTACATGGGAATAAAAGTGGCAAACTTTTAGCCAGAATGCTGGCGAAACGACGCCAGATGACGTATATTAACAAAATTAGAGACAAGAAGGGCTCAGTACGTCGCCTACAGACGGAAATCCTGCAAACGGTGAGAGCTTACTACTCGGAGCTCTACTCGCTCCCCCGACCGCAGTCGGAGGCGGCAACTGCCCGCTTAAAAGACTCCTTCCAGCAATACCTGCAAGCACACAAGATGCCTACATTAGACCAACAGGTGACGGACCAACTAGACGAACCCTTCTCACATGAGGAATTGGCGCTGGCAATAAAATGCACCAAGCCCGGCAAGAGCCCAGGCTCTGATTGCCTGCCTCTCTGCTATTACAAACATTTCGCTAACACACTATACCAACCCATGCTGGCCTTGTTTAACGCGATAAGAGAAGGCCATCACTTCCCCAAACAAGCATTGACAGCGCACATAACCATCATCCCGAAAGAGGGCAAGGACGCAGAGCACTGTGGGAACTACAGACCCATCCCCCTCTTCAACTGTGATATTAAACTGATGGCAAAGATTTTGGCCATGCGCCTCCAGCCGCATATCCCCACACTGATACACCCTGACCAGGTCGGGTTTGTAACGAACCGTGAGGCGAGAGACAACACCATTAGGACCCTCACCCTCATGCACAACACAAACGGAAACACCGGAGGCCTTCTTCTGCTGTCCACTGACGCGGAGAAGGCCTTCGACAGGGTGGGATGGGAATACCTATTCCAGACCCTCACCCAGGTGGGCCTTGGACCCCACATGTGCAGCTGGATCAAAGCCATGTATGACAGACCCACGGCACACGTAATAGAGAATGGGGCACTAACGGACGAGTTCCCGATATACAACGGCACCCGCCAGGGGTGCCAACTATCCCCGCTGCTCTTCGTTCTTGCCCTTGAACCGTTTTTGACGGCCATCAGACAGCACCACGACATCACAGGCATACAAACGGGGGTCACACACCACAAAGTAGCCGCCTACGCAGACGACCTCCTCTTTTTTGTTACTAGACCTGAGATCTCCCTCCCCAATATACTGCAAGCTTTTAAGACATTCGGAGCCATATCCAACCTAAAAATAAATTACTCCAAATCCTACATCCTGAATGCGGATTTACCCAATAGCCGAGCCTCCCCTCTCCGCGCTAGCTTCCCATTCCAGTGGGCAGAACACAAGATACGCTACCTGGGTACGTGGTTGACCAAGCAGAGGGAGGACCTATACAGGGAGAATTTTACCCCTATGTTAAATATATTCAAGAGAGAACTAACTGAATGGTCCTATCCACATATTTCGTGGCTGGGAAGGGTTCAGGTAATTAAAATGAACCTCCTCCCACGCCTACTATACCTGTTTCAAATGCTCCCCATAACAATCCCCAAAAGATTTTTTACTGCCCTACACTCGATGACAGGTATATGGAACGGGAAAAGACCACGAATTAAGTTCCAGGCCCTTACTTTACCCAAGGAGAGAGGAGGGCTGGCCATCCCTGACTTCCACCTATACTATACAGCAGGACACCTACAGAGGGTCATGGAATGGACCAAGACCAACGTCCACAAATTGTGGAAGGTGGTAGAGGAGACAGAGAAAGCTGGACCAGTATCGGCCCTACCGTGTTGCTCCGGGGGTGGCCTCGGCCGGGGATGCTCCTCATTGGCACAGCATACCCTACGGGTATGGCACAGAGCGTCCTGGGTACATGGTCTCACCCGGCACCCTTCGCCCCTGCTGCCCTTAATCCATAACCATGACTTCCCCCCAGGCTTCGATCCGAACGCCTTCAGAGACGTCATTCGCAAACCCATCCCCAGACTACACCACATATACACACACACCGGCCGGAAGACACTTGCTAACCTGACAGAGAACACCCCCCCACATTCCTACAAACCTTCAAGTACAAACAACTATCGAACTACATAGACTCTCTACCCGGGGGACGAGCCCACGCTAGGAACCCGACTACCTTCGAAGAGTACTGTACCCACCCAGACCCTCTGCCCCACAGCATATCTCTCATATACTCACTACTACAAAGGGAGACTCCGACAGAGATTCCTGCCTTCAAGGGCACATGGGAAACTACCCTGGGGAGGACATTTACCGAGACAGAATGGGAAAAAATATGTTATCTCACACACCACTGCTCTACTTTCACCAAGACACAGGAGACGGCATTTAAACTGCTGAGTCACTGGTACCGTACCACACATAAGCTCCATGCAATAGACCCCTCACACTCCGACTTATGTTGGCGATGCGGAGAGGCAAAGGGTAACACACTGCATATATGGTGGGAATGCCGCAGAATTAAACCATTCTGGAAGGGCATATACGCCATCCTGAAGAAGTTCTCAGACGCACCTCCACCACTGGAACCAGCGGCGATGCTACTGCATCACACCACCATACCCAGATCCCGATACAAAAAATCCATGACTATCAGGATCCTCAATGTAGCCAAACAGGTCATACCACAATATTGGAGACAGGATAGGTCCCCTCCCCTTAGGGCCTGGTTCAACCAAATGGAAGAGCTCAGGGCAATAGAAGAATTACATTCGGGAGCAACTAACACCACTGAAAAATACATGGAGATATGGACACACTGGATGGTATCTACCGCACGGACAGACTTCGCCACCCACCTGGACTTAGAAGACCCACCTGACGATACTGACACCCCTGACTGAACCCGCCACCCAGCCCACCAGCCCCCCCACACACCGACAGTATTTCCCTCTCCCCGACCCGCTCCCCCCCCCTCTTTCCCCCCGCTACCTTCACGGATGCCGTGGATCTGAAGACACTGGGACATGTCTGACCACTCGAAAGTGGAATCACGAGTACTGATGGACACCCATCACATGACAGCTATAGGGACTTGGGAGCCACTGACGCAACACTGACCAGTCCCCCCTTCATTCACTAAACCAGAGACGCACACACACGCTAGTCATAGATGCCCTGATGGGAACTGGAGGGGCAGCGGAGTGCAATCAACTGGGGGACACACGCAATGACCACAATGAAAATTAGCCACTGTGTTGCTGAATAGGGACCTGCGAGTCCATCATTGATGTGGGCCTGCGAGCCCGAATACTTACTAATTTTGACATACAAGACCTGGCACATATAGTGCCCTACTTCCAATGCTCTCGAAGAAGACCTGCGAGTCTCACTGTGAATGTCAGATATGTTTTCACCACAATATGCTTAAGAGACCTGCGAGTCTCACTGTGAACATAAGTTGATACTGCTAATAAAAATATATTTACAAAAAAAAAATGCTTATTACCACTACACTTGGTATAAGCTAGCGGAAAAATTATTTCAAGCTAAGGTTCAAAACATGTCTTTTGAAATACCCTAGGGCAGGGCTTCCCAAACTTTTATGGCCCGAGACCCACTTTTCAAAATGGTAATTTTTCGAGACCCACTTGCTTTTTTTAATGCATATTTTAAAAAGTGAACACCATGACAATCCGCTTTAGAGGCATACAATTGGCACACCATAGCAATCCGCTTTAGATGTACACCATGGCAATTGCTTTTAGAGGCATAAATCTGGCACACCATAGCAAACAGCTTAAGAGGCATACAATTGGCACACTATAGCAATCCGCTTTAGAGGCATACAGTTGGCATACCATGGCAATCAGCTTTAGAGGCTTACAATTGGCACACCATGGCAATCAGCTTTACAGGCATACAATTGGAACATTATGGCAGCTTTAGATGCATAAAATAGGCATACCGTGGCAATCAGCTTTAGACGCATAAAATTGGTACATTATGGCAATCAGGGTGGGGAGTGGGAGGGGGCAGGGAGTGAAGGGGTTACAGGGTGGGGAGGGGAGGGGGAGGGGGCACGGAGTGAAGGGGTTACAGGGTGGGGAGGGGAGGGGGCAGGGAGTGAAGGGGTTACAGGGTGGGGAGGGGGCAGTGAGTGAAGGGGTTACAGGGTGGGGAGGGGGCAGGGAGTGAAGGGGTTACAGTGTGGGGAGGGGGCAGGGAGTGAAGGGGTTACTGGGTGGGGAGGGGGGGGCAGGGAGTGAAGGGGTTACAGGGTGGGGAGGGGGGCAGGGAGTGAAGGGGTTACAGGAGGGGGAGGGGGGCAGGGAGTGAAGGGGTTACAGGAGGGGGAGGGGGCAGGGAGTGAAGGGGTTACAGGGTGGGGAGGGGAGGGGAGGGGGCAGGGAGTGAAGGGGTTACAGGGCAGGGGAGGGGGCAGGGAGTGAAGGGGTTACAGTGTGGGGAGGGGGCAGGGAGTGAAGGGGTTACGGGGAGGGGAGGGGGCAGGGAGTGAAGGGGTTACAGGGCGGGGGAGGGGGCAGGGAGTGAAGGGGTTACAGTGTGGGGAGGGGGCAGGGAGTGAAGGGGTTACGGGGAGGGGGAGGGGGCAGGGAGTGAAGGGGTTACAGGGTGGGGAGGGGGCAGGGAGTGAAGGGGTTACAGGGGGGGAGGGGGCAGGGAGTGAAGGGGTTACAGGGTGGTGAGGGGGCAGGGAGTGAAGGGGTTACAGGGGGGGCAGGGAGGGAAGGGGTTACAGGGTGGGGAGGGGGAGGGGGCAGGGAGTGAAGGGGTTACAGGGTGGGGGGGCAGGGAGTGAAGGGGTTACAGGGTGGGGGGCAGGGAGTGAAGGGGTTACAGGGTGGGGAGGGGGCAGGGAGTGAAGGGGTTACAGCGTGGGGAGGGGGCAGGGAGTGAAGGGGTTACAGGGTGGGGAGGGGGGACAGGGAGTGAAGGGGTTACAGGGTGGGGAGGGGGGACAGGGAGTGAAGGGGTTACAGGGTGGGGAGGGGGGGCAGGGAGTGAAGGGGTTACAGGGTGGGGAGGGGGGGCAGGGAGTGAAGGGGTTACAGGGTGGGGAGGGGGAGGGGGAGGGGGCAGGGAGTGAAGGGGTTACAGGGTGGGGAGGGGGCAGGGAGTGAAGGGGTTACAGTTTGGGGGTGGGGGGTAGGGAGAAAATGATTTACATTAGGTGGCAGGATCTGGGGGCTGTGTCCTACCTTCATTTAATTCCCTGGTGGTCCAGTGTCTCCCTGGTGGTCCGGTGGGCTACCTCTCCGGTCTGAGCTCCGCTGGGTGCAGAGCTGCAGACTATGTAATAAAAGTCTCGCGAGCTCCCTGAGTGTTGCCATGGTAACGCTCTGGGAGCTCGCGAGACTTCTATCACACAGTCTGCAGCTCTGCACCCGGTGGAGCTGCAGACCGGAGCTGCTGGGCAGACTGATTGGATGGAGCCCGGCGGTTTGCTCCCTCCTGGTGTCAGTCTGCCTGACTGCCCAGCGGCCCCGGATGTGTGGGTCAGCGCGACCCACTGGGAATCGCCCTGCGACCCACCAGTGGGTCGCGACCCACACTTTGGGAACCGCTGCCCTAGGGTGTCTTCTTTAAGAAATGGTATGCCTTTATGGGGTAGCTGGAATAATTAACCTACAAAAAATCTCCAAAGTGGGGTATGGACACAGCGTAAAAATGTAAAGTTTGAAAAAACTTAAATGGCTGTGTCTGAAATGTGCCCCTTCAACGTCCACATATACCTGGCAAAGGTACATATGGGGTTATTGCTGTACTCAGACAACATAGCTGAGCAACATATAAAGTATTATAAAGCCGTAGCACACATAAGATTTTCAAAATACTGTGTGTCAAAAAAGCAGAAAAAATGCTTTTTACCACTACACTTGGTACAAGCTAGCGGAAAAATCATCCCACGCTAAGGTTCAGAATTTGCCTTTTGAAATACCCTTGGGCGTCTTGTTTAAGAAATAGTATGCCTTTTTGGGGTAGTTGGAAAAAGCAGCCTGCTAACATACCGTATATACTCGAGTATAAGCCGAGTTTTTCAGCCCATTTTTTGGGCTGAAAAACCCCAACTCGGCTTATACTCGAGTCAAGGTCTGTATTATGGCAATTTGCATTGCCATAATACAGACTGGGGGGAGAGGGGGGCTGGCAGAGCTGTAACTTACCTTTCCTGCAGCTCCTGTCAGCTCTCTCCTCCTCTGCGTGTCCGGTCAGCACCTCGGTCAGCTCCCAGTGTAAGTCTCGCGAGAGCCGCGGCTCTCGCGAGACTTACAGTGTGAGCTGATAGAAGGAGCTGCACGGACGGCGCAGAGGAGGAGAGAGCTGACAGGAGCTGCAGGAAAGGTAAGTTACAGCTCTGCCAGGACCACTATGGGATGGAGGGGGGGATAAGGACCACTAGGGGAGGGGAGGGGGAAGTAAGGACCACTAGGGGAGGGGAGGGTAAGGACCACTAGGGGAGGGGTGAGTCAGGACCACTGGGGGAGGGGGGTGAAGGAACACGGGGGTGGGGAGGTAAGGACCACTGAGGGAGGAGGCGGGGAGGTCAGGACATATGGGGGGTGGGGGGCAAATATCCTTGCACCGGCCCTGCACACACTGCATTCATACACTGCATTCATACACACACTGCACTCACACACACTGCATTCATACACACACACACTGCATTCATACACACGCTGCACTCATACACACACGCTGCACTCATACACACACACGCTGCACTCATACGCACACACGCTGCACTCATACGCACACACTGCATTCATTATACACACACTGTAAATAAATATTCAATTAATATATTTTTTTTAGGATCTAATTTTATTTAGAAATTTACCAGTAGCTGCTGCATTTCCCACCCTAGTCTTATACTCGAGTCAATACGTTTTCCCAGTTTTTTGGGGAAAAATTAGGGGCCTCGGCTTATATTCGGGTCGGCTTATACTCGAGTATATACGGTATTTAAAAATAGAATTCGGACCCATTAAAACTATCCATGTAAATTTCACACTTAAAAACCTGAACTTGTCACGTCTCTTTCACAGCACTGTAACTTCACAAAATAGTGTCTAGGTCAGTGATGGCGAACCTTTTTGAGCCCGAGTGCCCAAACCGCAATAAATGCCAACTTTTTTTTCCTCAAAGTGCCAACACTGCAATTAAACCTGAATACTGAGGTTTAAGTTTAGAAAAAACAACTTGTACAGTTGTCCGAACTAATTAACAACTTTTGTTTTAAAAGAAGAACACAACAGAGAGTTCAATGATACAGATTTTAAATAATGATACAAATAGATAAAATTCAGCTTATATTTATTAGTATCTCCAACAAATGCAATACATACACACAGACTGCAGAACACATTCTCACAGTCTGCTAAATACATACACACACCGTCCGCTAAATACATACACACACACCCTCCACTAAATACACACTCCCCATCAGCTAAATACATAAACACACAGTCCGCTAAATACACACACACACAGTCCGCTGAGTACACATACAGACAGACTGCTGAATACACACACATACTGCATTGAGGGGTGCAGTGTGTGTGTGTAAGGGTGTGGAGGGCTGTGTGTGTGTGGGGTGCAGTGTGTGGGGGGTGTGCTCATTGTGTGTGGGGTGTGCTGTGTGTGTGTGGGCGGGTAGGGGTGCTGTGGGTGGTAGGGGTGGTAAGGGGTGCTGTGGGTGGTAGGGGTGGTAAGGGGTGATGTGGGGGTAAGGGGTGCTGTGGGGGTAAGGGGTGGTAAGGGGTGCTGTGGGGGTAAGGGGTGGTAGGGGTGCTGTGGGGGTAAGGGGTGCTGTAGGGGTAAGGGGTGGTAAGGGGTGCTGTGGGGGTAAGGGGTGCTGTGGGGGTAATGGGTGGTAAGGGGTGCTGTGGGGGTAAGGGGTGCTGTGGGGGTAATGGGTGGTAAGGGGTGCTGTGGGGGTAAGGGGTGCTGTGGGGGTAAGGGGTGGTAAGGGGTGCTGTGGGGGTAAGGGGTGATGTGGGGGTAAGGGGTGCTGTGGGGGTAAGGGGTGCTATAGGGGTAAGGGGTGCTGTGGGGGTAAGGGGTGCTGTGGGGGTAATGGGTGGTAAGGGGTGCTGTGGGGGTAATGGGTGGTAAGGGGTGCTGTGGGGGTAATGGGTGGTAGGGGGTGCTGTGGGGGTAATGGGTGGTAAGGGGTGCTGTGGGGGTAAGGGGTGCTGTTGGGGTAAGGGGTGGTAAGGGGTGCTGTGGGGTAATGGGTGGTAAGGGGTGCTGTGGGACTAATGGGTGGTAAGGGGTGCTGTGGGGGTAAGGGGTGGTAAGGGGTGCTGTGGGGGTAAGGGGTGGTAAGGGGTGCTGTGGGGGTAATGGGTGGTAAGGGGTGCTGCGGGGGTAATGGGTGGTAAGGGGTGCTGCGGGGGTAAGGGGTGGTAAGGGGTGCTGTGGGGGTAATGGGTGGTAAGGGGTGCTGTGGGGGTAAGGGGTGGTAAGGGGTGCTGTGGGGGTAAGGGGTGCTGTGGGTGGTAGGGGTAAAAATACATAAAAAACAAAAACAAAAGAAAATATATATCAATGCTGTATCCCCCCCCTCCCTTCCTCTTACCTTTGGTGAAGGGGGGGCGGGGAGGGGGGGGGCCACAGCGATCCCTGGTGGTCCGGTGGTAAGTTTGTTTGTGGCAGCTAGCTAGCAGCTCTTCTGTCCTCCCGCGCGATGCTGTGTGGAGCGTTGCCATGGTAACGCGCGGCAACGCTCCACACAGCATCGCGCGGGAGGACAGGGGAGCTGCTTGCTAGAGCCCTCCCCCTGCCTCCCGACCCGGAAGCAGAGTAGGCACCTGCCGTTTCGGGCAGGCAGGTGCCTACTCTGCAGACAGCCAGCGGCCCCCTCTCTCCCGGCGACCTATGGCCGCGTGCCAGCAGAGCGGGCCCGGCGTGCCACAGGTTCGCCATCACTGGTCTAGGTTATACATTGGGCGTATTGTTTTACTCAGAAGAGGTAACTGAGCATACTTAGGGGGAATTTATGACAGTGGCACTCAGGCCCAGATTGGCCATCGGGCAAACCGGGCAAATGCCCGGTGGGCCGCGATGGTCACGGGCCGAGGCCGGGGAGATCCAGCTGTTGTATGCAGGGCCGGCGCTATCCGAGTGCCGGCCCCGCTGTGTTTCATGAAGGGCCGGTGGAGAGATCAAAGATCTCCCTCACCGGCCCACATGCTGTCAAACGCAGCCGTCGGCGGGGAGAGACCGAGCCAGCCAGCCAGTCTGGAGAGAGGACCCGGCGGAGCTCTAACTTGCAGCTCCGCCGGGTTTCTCTCGCGAGATCCGGACCGTTGCCATGGCAACCGGCCGGGTCTCGCGAGAGTGAACTCTAGCCCCAAGGGGCTAGAGATCACTTACCACGAGGACCACCAAGGATTATGTCTGTTGGTTTTTTTTGGTTTTTTTATTATTATAAAAAAAAACATCAATATTGGCATTTACCTGCACCCCCCAACACACAATCCTAACACACATCACCTTCATACAGCCCCCTTACACACATCACCCCCATACAGCCCCCTTACACACATCACCCTCATACTGCACCCTAACACACATCACCCCCATACAGCACCCTAACGCACATCACCCCCATACAGCACCCTAACGCACATCACCCCCATACAGCACCCTAACGCACATCACCCTCATACAGCACCCTAACGCACATCACCCTCATACAGCACCCTAACGCACATCACCCTCATACAGCACCCTAACGCACATCACCCTCATACAGCACCCTAACGCACATCACCCCCATACAGCACCCTAACGCACATCACCCCCATACAGCACCCTAACGCACATCACCCTCATACAGCACCCTAACGCACATCACCCTCATACAGCACCCTAACGCACATCACCCTCATACAGCACCCTAACGCACATCACCCCCATACAGCACCCTAACGCACATCACCCCCACACAGCACCCTAACGCACATCACCCCCACACAGCACCCTAACGCACATCACCCCCACACAGCACCCTAACGCACATCACCCCCACACAGCACCCTAACGCACATCACCCCCACACAGCACCCTAACGCATTTTTTGTGCTGAAAAACCTCCACTCGACTTATACTCGAGTCAATTGTCTGTATTATGGCAACTTACATTGCCATAATACAGACAAGGACCGCCGGGCTCATTACAAGCCCGGCGGTCCTGTTGGGGGCTGGCAGAGAGCGTTTACTTACCTTTCCTGCAGCTCCTGTCAGCTCCCTTCTCCTCCACGCCGGTCCGGTCAGCTCCCTTCTCCTCCAGTGTAAGTCTCGGTCAGAGCGTTGCCATGGGTTACCGTGGCAACGCTCTGTGCGGCCGCAAGACTTACACTGGGAGCTGACCGGACCGGCGCGGAGGAGAAGGGAGCTGCTAGGAGCTGCAGGAAAGGTAAGTAAATGCTCTCTGCCAGCCCCCTCCTACACAGCCCATCCACTGGACCACCAGGGAATGAGAGCCCCCCTCAATAAAATATTAATAATATAACTAAAAAAAATAATATTAAAATAATAATTAAAAAATAATAATAAAAATACCCACCCCCCACCAAGGCGCTGCATCACATACACAAACACACTCTGCATCTCACACACACACACTGCATTCATACACACACAGGATTCATACACACACACACTGCACTCATACACACACACACACATTCATTATATACACACACTGTAAATAAATATTCAATTAATATAATTTTTTGGGGATATAATTTTATTTAGAAATTTACCAGTAGCTGCTGCATTTCCCACCCTAGTCTTATACTCGAGTCAATAAGTTTTCCCATTTTTTGGGGGGGTAAAATTAGGGGTCTCGACTTATATTCGGGTCGATTTATACTAGAGTATATACGGTATGTAAAAAAATATTTCAAAAACTTTCTCACCACAAAATTTGAAATAAATTGGTGAAAAAATGGTGGCAAGTTAAGGTATAATATATGTCTAATAACATACCCTGGAGTGTCTGCTTTCTCAAATGGAAGGCCTTTTGTAAAGTCAAATGGCTATAATGACACATAATCAGACATATGACCATCAATGAAAATTCCAACTATAGAAACTGAAATAGCATGGTCTCCTATATGGCATTGTAGCTTCACAGAATAGGGGCAAATGTATACAATGGGGGTATCGTTGTACTCAGATGATGTAGCTGAACACAATATGGGGTTCTGTACAGGGATAGCACACACTAGGTTTCCGAAATACACATTACCAAAACCTTGTTATATGTGTATATGCCAAAATAGAGAAAAAATAAAATTTTACTCCAATATTTAGCAGAGATTGGCGGTGAAATGGCTACGCAAAAAGTGTCAAACTAACCTTAGGTAAATAGCCTGTGATGTCTACTTTATATAAATATATACTTTTGTGTGGAAATTTTGTTTCCTGTAATGGGTATTAAACTTCCAAGACAAACATACCAACTTCTAAAATTGTTTCACATTGAAATTTTATTTTAGACCTTGTAGTTTACCTGTAACTTTCAAAATAACAAATTCAAATAACATATTCAAAAAACTGAAACCCGGGGGCGGAGCTTGGCGATTGAACAGAGCAGTCGCATGCTAGATGCGCTCCGTAAAAAACCCCAGCAATATTCGCCCTTTTTAGGGGACCCAAACCCCAAATATACCGACCCAAAGTCTCCTGACCAAGATGGGAAGGAAGACAAAGAAGCAGAAACCGGACCAACCTAAACCCGGGACCACTATAGGCGAGCTATTCCGCCAGGTCCAGGGCGCGTACGGACCCAAAATGGCCGCCGAAAGCGAAGGCTACTCAGACTCCTCTGAGGATTTTTACCCGGAGGAGAGGGCCGGCAGCTCACCTACTGTGAAACCTCCTCAACCGCAAACCAATCCAGATGACAAGGGGCCGGTGACGGCTGCACTGCTAAAACCATCCTGGGGGACTTGCAGAGGATGCTCCAGGCGGACGTCGCCCAACTGAGAGCAGATCTCACGGGCCTAGTGGGCCGCATCGAAGCAACTGAAACAACTTCCACACGACACACGCAGGAACTCACGGAGCTCAGGCAAGAGATACATACACTTAAACTCCATCAAGCCAAAATGGAGCAACGCATTGGGGCATTGGAGGACAACCGACGCCGCAACAATATAAAGATCCGCGGAGTGGTGGAGGATATCCCCACGGAGGAGATCCCATACTTCCTGAGAAGACTTGTGGGCGCCTTACTACCACCTAAACAGGCCAAACACAACAGCATTGAGGCGGCCTTCCGGACCCCTAAACCCTGGAGAGCGCCGACCACGGCCCCCAGAGACCTGGTGGTGCGTTTCAAAGACCTCGGCAGACAAAATGGCGATCCTCACAGCCCTAAAGGGGGCAGCCATATACAGATTTGAAAACATGGACTTATCCTTTTACATGGACTTATCGGGGGACACCCTGCAATGGCGCAGGTCCCTACAACCGCTCACCACTCAGCTCAGGGCTCACCCACAGCATATACTGCAGGTACTGCACAATGACATAGTCCACACCATCTCAGACCTCCAAGGAGCGCCCGCCCTGTCCTGCACATTGGGCCTACCACCAGGCGAACTACGGGCAGTAGACCTACCGGGGCATACAGTAGCGACAAGGAGCTGGGATCCGGCAATCATCCCATGGGAGAAATGCAACGGGTACAGCTGCAACCACCCAAGACCCCGGCCACTATGCAACCAGACTTTGAAAGTGGGTTAAACCCATCATCTCCCTCCCCTGAATATCTGCTATTTTTCCCCAAGTAGAGCTAGACAACGAAACCTGGCCCACTCACACCCATCCCGGGACTCACCCAGCCTGCAGGATGCAGGATAGATCCTCCCTAACCAGAGACTCATGGTACAACAACCGACTCCGCCCGTAAGAGACATAACCAGGAGCACCTAGCACACTGAACCCCCCTACCTACCGCAGACACGGACACCTTCTCTACATTCTAAACCACATACACAGGGCCAAAAAGGAGAATAACAGGAGACATAACAGTCTTAACTGTAAAATACTATACCCCGCAAACCAGCTTAGCTATGTATACCCAAATAGAGAAGTCTTGCCAACTCTAGGTTACTGTTAATGTTGGAACTTACTACACTTAGGATTTTGGCTGCCACTGAATGCATAAGCTTCATAGCACAGTTAACTAATTCCTTACTTTTAAGCAAACGAGATAGGATTCAACTTTCTGTTTTTTGATCATAATATAAAAATATGCAATGTTTCTTTCTACGGACCAAATGTACACTTATGGATGAAACTCTGTATGCCCTAGCTGTTATGGCAAAGCATACTGTTTGTGAATATCCCTGCACAATTAACCCCTTAAGGGCCGAGGACGGTTCAGGACCGTCATCTGCATTTTTCCATTGGCGACCGCTGACGGTCCTAAACCGTCCTAACGGTCTTAGTTACTTACCCGATCGCCGTCGTTCCCCCGGCGGCGATCTGCGTTGCTCCCGGTGTGGGGAGACTGCCTGCAGCCCAGACAGTCTACCCATGGCAGATTAGGACCTGGGGGCCATGTGATCGCTCAACTGAGCGACCACATGGTCACAATAGGTGTCCATGTGTCTGCCTGCAGGGGGACTGTCTGTGCTGACAGGCAGTCTCCCTGCTAGTGTAAAATCAAAGAAAAAAAATAAAGGTTTAAGTTAATAAAAATAATAATTATATATGTGTATATATATATATATATATATGATATATTGACATATATTATATATAATATACGTCTAAGTGTATTTTTATATTAATATGTAAATATATTAATATAAAAATACACTTATAATTAAATTACACACGTGTGTATATATATAATATATATAATAACTATATATATTGTGTGTATATATATATATATATATTATTATAAAAACAAATAATAAGTCATTTAAATTAAATAAAAAAATGTCAAAATAATAATAAAAATGAAAAAAATTATATCTACATGAAATGTTATTCTAACTGTATTTTGATATTAATATATATATATTTATATCAAAATACACTTAGAATGAAATTGTATATATATATCTATGTATATATAAATAAATAGAAAGAATACGAACTATACATATGTCCATATACAAAATTACATAAATAATTATCTAAATATACACGTAGACTTCAAATATATAAATATGCATATATATTTAAATTCTACGTGCGTATTTATGTAATATTTTTACATAATTAAGTTATTTTATTGATTGCAATTTAAGGGACCTGCCTGCCAACCCAGGTCGAAAGTCTAGAGAATTTAATTTGTTAGCACTGTATTTTACCCTGTAACGTTCTACAACACCCTAAAACCTGTACGTGGGGGGTACTGTTTTACTCGGAAGACTTCGCTGAACACAAATATTAGTGATTCAAAACAGTAAATCATATCACAGCGATGATATTGTCAGTGAAAGTGACTTTTTTTTTTTAATTTTTCACACACAAACAGCACTTTTACTGATGATATAATTGTTGTAATACATTTTCCAGTTTTGAAACACTAATATTTGTGTTCAGCAAAGTCTCCTGAGTATAACAGTACCCCCCATGTACAGGTTTTATAGCGTTTTTGAAAGTTACAGGGTCAAATATATGGGTCAAATATTTTTACATTGAAAATGGCCAGGTTGGTTACGTTGCCTTTGAGAGCGTATGGTAGCCCAGGAATGAGAATTACCCCCATGATGGCATACCATTTGCAAAAGAAGACAACCCAATGTATTGCAAATGGTGTATGTCCAGTCTTTTTTAGTAACCACTTAGTCACAAACACTGGCCAAAATTAGCGTTCAATTTAGTTTTTTACACACAAACAAATATGAATGCTAAATATGGCCAGTGTTTGCGACTAAGTGGCTACTAAAAAAGTCTGGACATACCCCATATTGAATACCTTGGGTTGTCTACTTTAAAAAAAATATGTACATGTGGGGTGTTATTTAGCAATTTATGACAGATAATAGTGTTACAATGTCACTATTGATACATTTTAAAAATGTATGTTTTGAAACCGCAATATCCTACTTGTACTTATAGCCCTATAACATGCAAAAAAAATAGCAAAAAGCATGTAAACACTGGGTATTTTTAAACTCAGGACAACATTTTGAATCTATTTAGCAGTTTTTTCATTCGCTTTTGTAGATGAGTAAAAGATTTTTCACATAAAAGTAAAAAAACATGTATTTTTTTCAATACAGAGCGGAAAATTACAGCTAAACACAAACACCACAAAAGTGTCAAAAAGATGCCTGGTCGCAAATGTACAACATCGCAAAAACAGTCCGGTCCTTAAGGGGTTAAAATAAAGAATTAAAAAAATAAATAAACTGAAACCCTACACATATTATGCACTTTGTAAATCAAGACACATAAATTAATTGATTTTGAATTACTTTTCCTAAGCTGGACATATTATGCACACATTATTATTGGCAAAACTTGGGGGGGGGGAAGCATTTTTTTGTTTTTTTCCACATTACCGTATATACTCGAGTATAAGCCGAACCGAATATAAGCCGAGGCCCCTAATTTTACCCAAAAAAACTGGGAAAACTTATTGACTCGAGTATAAGACTAGGGTGAGAAATGCAGCAGCTACTGGTAAATTTCTGAAATAAAATTAGATCCTAAACAAAATATATTAATTGAATATTTATTTACAGTGTGTGTATATAATGAATGCAGTGTGTGTGTATGAATGCAGTGTGTGTGTATGAATGCAGTGTGTGTGTATGAATGCAGTGTGTGTGTATGAATGCAGTGTGTGTGTATGAATGCAGTGTGAGTGTATGAGTGCAGCGTGTGTATGAGTGCAGCGTGTGTATGAGTGCAGCGTATGTATGAGTGCAGCGTGTGTATGAATGCAGTGTGTGTGTGTATGAATGCAGTGTGAGTATATAAATGCAGTGTGTGTGTGTATGAGTGCAGTGTGTGTGTGTATGAGTGCAGTGTGTGTGTATGAGGTGTGTGTGTGTGTGTGTGTGTGTGTGTGTCAGAGCCTTGGTGGGGGGTGGGCAGTATTTTATTTTAATTTTTTTTATTATTTTTTTATTATTATTATTTATTATTTGTATTTATTTAATTTAATTATTATTTTTGTATTATTATTTAATTATTATTATCTTATTATTGTTATATTATTTTTTTCGTCCCCCCTCCCTGCTTGATACATGGCAGGGAGGGGGGCTCTCCTTCCCTGGTGGTCCAGCATTGGCAGTTCAGTGGGGGGAGAGGGGGGCTGGCAGAGAGTTTACTTACCTCTCCTGCAGCTCCTGTCAGCTCTCTCCTCCTCTGCGCCGTCCGTGCAGCTCCCTCTGTCAGCTCCCAGTGTAAGTCTCGCGAGAGCCGCGGCTCTCGCGAGATTTACACTGGGAGCTGACCGAGGTGCTGAACGGACGGCGCGGAGGAGGAGAGAGCTGACAGGAGCTGCAGGAGAGGTAAGTAAACTCTCTGCCAGCCCCCTCTCCCCCAGTCTGTATTATGGCAATGCAAATTGCCATAATACAGACTATTGACTCGGGTATAAGCCGAGTTGGGGTTTTTTAGCATAAAAAACGTGCTAAAAAACTCGGCTTATACTCGAGTATATACGGTATTTTGCATTTTTTTGTAATAAATGAGAATTTATATATGTATATGTCACATCAAATTAAAGCCATTTTTGTTGTCTAAAAAACTGTATATAATATCTGTTGGTACAGTAAATGAGAGAGATGAAAATTGCAGTTGAACACAAACAGCAAAAAATGCAAAACTTGCTTGTGTCCTTAAGGGTATGTCCAGCTTCTGAAGCTGTGTCCTTAAGGGGTTATACAGTATTACTTCCTCAACTCCTAAGTGGCAAAACAATGAGCAGGGGCAATCTATACACTAAACCTGCTTAATTAAAGGGACACTCTAGTCACCAGAACAACTAAAACTTAATGCAGTAGTTCTGGTGAGTATAGTATGTCCCTGCAGGATTTTTAATGTAAACACTGCCTTTTCAGAGAAAAGGCAGTGTTTACATTACAGCTTATGAACACCTCTAGTGGCCACTCTTCCGACGGCCACTAGAGGTGTTTTCCCTGGTCAGTGCGGCACAGTGTGCAGCACTGATATTCAGCATCTCCACGCTATGCATGCAGACACTGAACTTTCCCCATAGAGATGCATTGATCTAATGCATCTCTATGAGGAGATGCTAACTGACGAGGGCAGCATTTGGTTCCACCCCGCCTCCTTGGCTGAGATCAGATTTGACAATCTCTGCCAATCCAATGCTTTCCTATGAGAAAGCTGTTACCGAGCCACTTGCCAGGTATCCCTTCTCTCCTTTGGCAAGTGAAAATTTAATCCTCGTGAGTAGAAATTTATACTTGGTAAATGTGTGTTACCCCCCCCCGACTTGCAGTTGCAAGTAACATAAGTGCTGACTAGTAACTGATATTGTTGTATAAACCTGTATTTAGTGAAGTTTTCACTATAATAAATAAGATGTAATGCAATATGATCCAATTAGCATTGTTTTCATAAGCGTACCTGTTTTCTACAAAAACAGTGGTAGGGATAATATGTATATTCGCAAACAGCATTCAGTCTTGCTTTATCAACCAGTTTTTTTGCCAAATGCTTATTTATGTTTTCAAACCAGTAAAAAATAATTTAAAATCTATTTTGAAATATGAAGAGACACATACACATTTCTCTCTTTCTTAGTTTCGAGCAAACAGGGCATAGAATTACACTGTGAAGTCTCATATACTTTTGACAGTTTGCTTTTTTTGTGTCCCTATAGCTGTGCGCAGTACACCTGGTGGACTCCCATTACTGCACAGATCCTGCTAAATTCATATCTGTTCTGTGTACATCACTCAGCACCATGCTACATATAGAGTTACCACACATCAATGTACTATCCAAGATGGACCTTATAGAACAATATGGCAGACTAGGTAAGGCTGGGAATATTGGGAAAGTTGGATTGTGCTTAGTTTGAGAAGACTCTACTGCTCCAGTATGTATGAGGGTAGAAAAATATGAAATATATTTGAAGGGCTGAAATGTATAGCAGGTGTTAGTTTTTTTTGTTTGGTTTTTTTCCCAACTTTAAATGAACACTATAATCACCCAAATCACTTCATCTCCGTGAAGTAATCTGGGTGCAGTGTCCCTGTCCTCTTAACCCTGCAATGTAAAAAATTGCAGTTTTTGAGAAACTTTTATATTTCAGGGCTAAGTCCACCTCTGGTGGCTGTCAGTATGAGATGGACCCAATACCTCTCTAGACATGGACAATAGAGCATAGGAATACAGATTAATATTCCTAACGCTATAGTGTTCCTTTAAGGCAGAGGAGTAACATAATTACATTAATGCCATTGTACAGGATAACAGTCCTCTCCCTTCTGCAGCCTTTAACCTGGACTACTATACCGATGTTATGGACCTTTCCTATCTGGTGGATCATCTGACGTCTGACCCCTTCTTTAGACGCCACCGTCGACTTCATGAAAAGCTGGCTGAGGTCATTGAGGATTATGGACTAGTGACCTTCACACCACTCAGCATCAAGGTTAGGTGTTTGGAATGGAGGCGGCCAATTTTGGATCTGAACAAATATAATTCTAAATTAAGCACACTGTTAAAGAAGGCATAGTTTAATTTAAAGGTAGAAATTAATGTTTGCAAAGGTAATTGAGGTTTGTATATTCATTCTTTCTTTTTCAGGATGAGCAAAGCTTGCAGAAAGTCCTATCTACTGTGGATAAAGCTAGCGGCTTTTGTTATGGGGACCAGCAAAGATCTATGGGGAACCTCATGTCTGTAGCTGTGGGCGCAGACTTCCACTTTACTTCGTATCCTAATGAAGTTTTCCCAATTTCCCTTATCATTGTGTACTTATTTATCATTCTCTCACTATCTGTATAACTTCCTTTTATGCCACATATGTATTAATTCCTTAACATTACTGCTACAGAGCATTGGCATTTCAGGAGAAGTATGTGGAACAAGAGAAGCGCACTGTTGAGGAAGAGACCTTAGATTTGTGACCTACGACCATCATAAATTATTGTTTTTTTGTTTTTGTTTTTGTTTTTTTAACTAATTCAAAGGAAAACTCTTGTTCTGATACTTGAACAATGACATTATGGAGGCGGGTGTGACACACTGTTGAAAGGAAGAAGCAGAGAATTTCCCGTATTCTCTGATTGTACATACATCACCAGAAGACATTAGAATACAACTGTTTATTTATTAAAAATACTGACTTTGTACATAACACACAGAACGTGTGTAGTTGATATTGCAATGGAATAGAAATTATGGTTTTTGATAAGATACCAAAAAAAAACTTTTGTAACGTTTCCTCACTAAACATACCTAACAATTATATATGCCCTACAACCTTCTAAAGTAACACATTCAAAAGCAGTACAAAGAAGCAAACAGTCCTAAACATTTTACTGCTAATATCTCTGAAAATGCATGTTAAACCCTTTAAAGACAAAACTTATTTTTTTATATTTTTTTTTATTTATTTATAATTCTTTATTTTCAATTTTAACAGTTGCAAGTTGTAAAATATGTGCACATTTAATACATTGACTTGTATGTATAGAAGGGATAAACATTGTAATTTGATCCAAAATACATAAGCATCAAACTTTGCTATTGTAACAGGTAAAAGGTTTAAGTATAAGTACGTTGTATATGAAGGAGACAAGGTTAGATAAGGCTTGTTGTAAGTAAGTTGGGATCTTGAAGCTGTTTTGTGCGTGAAGGTAATATCGATGTAAAAGTATGAACAAAAAATAAAAACTCAAACTAATACATTCTAAATGTTTTAGCCGGAATATTGCAGAGGTTAAGGAAAGTGAAGGCTCTATTCAGGCTCCGTGAACAATTAAAGTTATATCATTGTACAGTGATTTCGGGTGGTGCGTTATAGCCTATTGCAGAATAATAATATAGTGGAGTGGCGTGTTCTGGATGGCTAGCGAGTACAGGGGATGTAAACATATGTTTCCTAGGTTTGCTCTCTGGTTCGAGATATGGTTGTTTAATATGTCACCATGTGTGTATCCTGTTTAGTATTGAAATGGGTGTATGCAGAAAGAGGATGGGGGGGAGGAGAAAGAGGGGGGAATAAATCTGGGATGGGGAGGGGGGTTAAGAAGAATTTGTTGGTTTTAGGGGGAAAAGATGAGACAGGGTTGGGGGACAGAAGGAAGGGGGTTTGATGGAGGTATCTGTGTAGGTGACCGCATGCCCCCACCCTTGTCTCCTCGGGTATGGCTCTGGAGTTCCAGGAGCCAGGGGTACCATATTTTGTAGAAAAAGAGAAAGATTATACATACCTGTCGCAAGTACATAGAACTTACACTAGAATCGATATCTGCCTGGTTGACAAAGCCACACTGGCCAATATTGACGAGTTACAGATAGGACAGAGAACATGGTCAGACCATGCCCCGCTGACTATCACCTTTCGGACTCTATATCAAGCGAGGGGCAGAGGCAAGTGGAGACTCAATGAGGGCCTACTTGACAATACACAGGTATTAGATATAATTCTAAAGGAAGCATCCGAATATTTTACAAATAACATGACAGACTCCATTCCAATCCAAACTATATGGACGGCACATAAAGCAACTATGCGCAGTGTATTTATTAGAGAAGGGTCAAAACGAAAAAAAGCACATAAATGAAACCTATAGAACATTACAGCAAGAATTACAGACTCTAGAAACACTAAATAAAATCAACCCGACTACAACGATAACCACACAAATTAATGAGATTCAGAAAAAAATACAAGCCCTAGACCTCGTGACCACTGAGAGATGGTTACGAACTCTTAAAATTAGGCACTACACATATGGCAATAAAGCAGGCAAAGTATTAGCCAATAGACTCAAAACTAAACAATTACAATCCAAAATTCCGTACATAGACTCCCCCATGAAGGGCAAACTGTACAACCCCTCTGATATTGTTAACGAATTATCACTATACTACAATAAGCTGTACAATCTGAAAAATAATCCCTATCTGCCACAACCAAACGATACAGACATTGAGGCCTTTTTAAAAGATTTATCCCTGCCCCGACTATCGCCACAAGCGAGCGTACAACTAGATAACCTGTTTACAGAAGATGAAACCCGCAAGGCCATACTGTCCCTGCCCAAACATAAAGCACCTGGACCTAACTACTACTACTACAAATTAGAAGCATTACTAACACCCCATCTCACCGCACTATTCAACGCAATAAAACAATCAGGAGACCTCCCAATGGAGATGTTAGAGGCCCATGTAGTTACGCTACCCAAACCAGGCAAACCGCCCACACAATGGAAAAATCTCCGACCCATTTCCCTGCTTAACGCAGATATAAAACTTTATGCTAAAATCTGCGCAACAAGGCTAAAGATTCATTTGCCGGAGCTGATTTCAGAAGAACAGGCGGGATTTGTCCCGGGCAGGCAAGCTGGTGACACCACCAGACACTTCATAAATCTAATTAATTGGGCCAAAACAAGTCACCAAACAGGCATAGTTCTGGCGCTTGATGCCGAAAAGGCGTTCGACCGCCTGAGCTGGGAATATATGGGAACAACACTGCTCAAAATGGGTTTCACGCGACAAACCCTAAGGGGCGTAATGGCACTATACAAATCCCCATCAGCGAGAGTCTTTAACTTGGGCTTCCTCTCAGACAAATTTCTCATTAGCAATGGTACTCGCCAAGAATGCCCACTATCTCCGCTTTTATTTATACTGTGCTTAGAACCACTCATTCTCCACATTAAAAACCACAAAGGAATAGAGGGCATTGACACTCCAGTAGGTGACCAAAAATTAGCACTTTTCGCTGATGACGTGCTCCTGTTCATTACAAACCCCATACAATCTATCCCGAACCTGATGAATCTACTATCATATGGACACAATTCTTACTATAAAAATAACCTCAAAAAAACACAAGCGTTACCGATAGGTGTACCTGCACATATTATCCAGCTACTCAAATCACAACACCCCTTTGACTGGAGGAAAACCTCTCTAAAATATTTAGGAATTAACTTGACTAAAGCGACCTCCCAATTAGACCACGAAAATCACACACCACTCACCCACAAATTACAAACACAACTGGAGGCGTGGCAAAACCTGGAGATCTCGTGGTTGGGGAGAGTGAATACAATTAAGATGATGGCACTTCCCCACGTCCTGTACTTGTTCCGCACTATACCCATAGCACTAGGAGCCAAATTGCTAAATAAGTTTTAAACCCTTTTTCATGCATACATTTGGAAGAAAGAAAAAACTAGAATAGCTAGACGTCTGACATGGTTATCACCTAATAAAGGGGGACTGGGGGCCCCAAACATACGAGCTTACTACAGAGCGGCAGCCTGGACCAGATTCCCCTCATGTAGAACAGTCCGTGGTGGGAACCTCCTGTTGGTAACAGTGAGCTGAGGCTGGTTGTGGAGCTATCCATTCCCAGCTCCCTCTGTTTCTGTTTGGGCAATTATTTTTAAAAATAGAAAGGAGTACCGGTGAAGCGCTTATGTGCAAAGTAAAATAGATACGGAGAAATCCGAATAAGGGTGGATATACCTTTAACAATACTGTTCTCTTTTTGCGTTATCAACAATTCCATATATGCCTTTAAACAAAACACAAAAAGATACACAACATAGTGCAAACGGTATTTTAAAAGGAAAAAGATTTAGGATGAATGCCAAATGACAACTCACACTTTTCTGAGCCAATAAATTTAGCTCAGATTCTTGCGCCTTAGGGTCCGATTAGGCGACCCCCTCCCTTCTTTGTGTTTCAATGGTCCAATCCTAAATGGGCATTGAAGGGGCATATAGTGCAATATTGTCTGTGCTATAAGAAGTATATAAAATAGTGAATTTTGTACTCAGAAACCCAGAGCCGGTATTTGTGCGTATATGTGGTTAAGGACCACATTCCTTCTTTATGCAAGCAGGAAAAAAAAGGCTGTAAGTGTATAAAAGAAAATGATTTATTAACTCTATTAAAATGTATTCAATAATAGTAAAAAATCTCTAAAATATAACACTTATTCGGCTAAAGTCCAAAAAGTCTCTGTGCTCACTATTCCTCCAGAACGCGTTTCGCCAAAGGGCTTCTTCAGCTGGAAAAAATCTGTGTTGCTTCTGTGGACCCTGTTCCTACTTTAAATATCCTTGTTGATTGTAGAATCAGCTGTATGGGCTTGAATTTAGCAGGTATTCTCCATAGAAACAGAGATACCCTGTGTTGCAAGCCTCCATTTGATCCATTTACTTCCGCATTGTGTGCCGATATGTCACTTCGGGTTTCGGCTTTTTCGGATCTATTCGTTTCACAGTGCGTTCCACTGTGGATTTCAGCGTCCATTCATTTCATAATTATAGCCAACAATGTTTTTACAATACATGAAGCGGAAAAGATGTGTTAGAGATCACATAAATTTAAGAACTTTTCATGAAAGAGTAATTAAATATAATTTTAACATTATTCATTAAAGAGTCTGTACTTCCTGAACTTGAAAAGACACCTATTATGGCTTAATTGTTTGTGTAATAAAGCTGATTAAGACATTCTAAGATTCCATAAAATTACTGAAATTATTATAATCATTTAAATGAGAGACAATTGGATATTTCAGATGTAACCAAAAATGATAAATGGAGATCAAATAGAGGCTTGCAACACAGGGTATCTCCATTGCTATGGAGAATACCCACGGAAATTCAAGCCCATACAGCTGATTCTACAATAAGTGTTATATTTTAGAGATTTTTTTTACTATTATTGAATACATTTTAATAGAGTTAATAAATAATTTTCTTTTATACACTTACGGCCTTTTTTTCCTGCTTGCATAAAGAAGGAATGTGGTCCTTAACCACATATACGCATTGAAGCATTGAAGGGCTGTCCCTTCAATGCTTCAATGCGTATATGTGGTTAAGGTCGCCTAAACGGACCCTAAGGCGCAAGAATCTGAGCTAAATTTATTGGCTCAGAAAAGTGTGAGTTGTCATTTGGCATTCATCCTAAATCTTTTTCCTTTTAAAATACAGTTTGCACTATGTTGTGTATCTTTTTGTGTTTTGTTTAAAGGCATATACGGAATTGTTGATAACGCAAAAAGAGAACAGTATTGTTAAAGCTATATCCACCCTTATTTGGATTTCTCCATATCTTTTTTACTTTGCACATAAGCGCTTCACCGGTACTCCTTTCTATTGTTAACATTTCTGTCTAAAAGATAATCACGGTGATACAGCAGCTATCTAAATTTGCCATATAAAGAGATTATAAAATACACATTACTCAAATAGCACTAATACTTTCTTGTTTTTAATTATTTTTAAAAAGCCCGGGTTGGCTGCACCCATGGTACAAGTCTACAGGGCGTCGGAAGGGTGCTTGAGTGGGTGCTGGAGTGAAGGGAGTGGGTCTGGGTGGCGGTGGAAGGCTTTGTGCTGGATAGGACGGCCTGAAGGGGGGTTGCCCTCCACTTGATTCTACCTTTCTTCCATCATGATATTCATCTGCAAACCATGCTGCCTCCTCCACGGTTCCAGGTTTACAATCTCTCAACCAGTCTCTGATCTCAGTTGGTGCATGGTCAAAGAACTGCTCCAGTAGCAATAGTTGTAGCACATCTTCCAAAGTTGTTGCTTTGCAGCCCTGCGTCCAGTCCTTGGCTGCCGGTGGACCTGGAAAGCCCATTCTGCAAAAGAGTCTCTGCTCCTCTTTCTCAATCCCCGAAATTTCCTCCGGTATGCTTTGGGTGTTACAGTGTACCTTGCCAATAAAATATCCTTTACCTGCTCATAGTTATGGATATCTGAGTCGGGTACTGCCCGGTAAGCCTCAGCTGCTCTGCCGGACAACTTGCTTTTCAGGATGGCTGCCTACTTGTCTCTGTCTAATTCCTCCAGTGCACATTGCCTTTAGGTAGGCATCTATATCCATCTCCCCATCTACAAAGCTTTTAAAGGCAGCGTAGTTCACCTTCCTTTGCTGCCCTCCATTACTGGATCCCTGTAGCGAGGCTGTGTCTCCTGGATACATGTCCATCCTGGACTGCTGTGCCATCTGTGATGTTGTAACTTGCTTCATAATTTGGACAATTAGCTCTGGTGAGGTGTTTGGTCCCAAAAAAATGAGCCGCCCTCTTACTTTCTTCTGGAACACTGCTTCTTCCCGGCTTAATACCGCTGCATTGCTGGCTTGGTCGCCCTCCATCAGCTCGGCTAGGATTACGCTCTCTTTTTGTTACTAGCCGACTGACCCCGAGCTTCCAGCAGATCCTTCAGCGTTGTTTGGTTCAGCCTTTCATATAGCTGGGCCATTCACTGATTTTCCTAGTTCAGGAGTTCCATTTGAACGTTCAGATCCCGTCACTTGCCACCAATTCTAACAAACGTACAAAAGTAAACACAATACCAAGTGTTCAAAGTGGTTATAACCCCAAACACCCAATATTTGTAGTGCAGCGCTAGTTTGAATTTAAACTTACCCTTTCAAAATTTCAGGGCAGGTTAGATCATACATGTAAAAAGAAACATAAAACCATTTAGTGTAAATCCGTAACACAATAAGTGAGGTACAGTGATGTAAGTGAGTGGTATTTAACTCACATGTTTAGGAGCCTTTAGCATATAGGCTCCAAAATTGACTATAGGTGTGTCTTGAGGTAAAACAACTGACCCTCTTGTTCTGGTGATGATGGTAGTTGGAAGTATGCAACAGGGAGATAAAAAAAAAAGTGAAGAAAAAGCTTCTAAGTGCAGTGAGTTTATAGCTTGGTAGTGAACTATAACACAAACTAGAGAGCCCTCACCTTGTGCAGAGCCTTTCAAAACTGGCTCTGAGTTTGAAGCATTTTTAATGAACGCCTGGTATTATGTATACCTGTTTGTTCGTATGCTCCCAAAATGCTAGGGACTTAATGATTGTAGCCTGTTCGCATGGAGCGCGCTAATTCGTACGTTCGTGATTGTACATAAGAGTAAACATCAGTCGAGACTTGATAAAGTGTACAACAGGAATGTTTTATTATGGCCAGCTGGCCCACTTTTATACACAGACCTCCAGTAGGGGGTCTCAAGAAAAAACATAGTATAACTCTCCCACAACACGCCCAGAATACTCCCACAACACGCCCCGGAGTCTCTGTGTCTGGAATATAATTTAGTGTACTTTGCTTTAAACTAATTATCTCCCAGGCACTAGAGTGACTAAGCATAAAACAAAAAAAATACACATAATACATATAGGAACCCCCACAAATATTATATCACCAGAGAGCCTGGATCTGAGCACCCAAGTTATCCAAAAAGCGCTCAGATTCCACGAACACAGCCGAAATGCAACAAGGGTAAACACGTGGCGCCTGTCCAAATTAGTTGCATAGAATCAGTGGTAGCGGTCGGTCACTTTTTGGTGTTCTAAAATGAACAAAAAGACGAACGGTTCCCCTGGCTCATAGGTACATGTATAGCTTGGAGGAAAGATGAGACAGGGGGATATGATAGTATCTTTTAAATACATAAAGGGAATCAACACAGTAAAGAAGGAGACTATATTTAAAAGAAGAAAAACTACCACAGCAAGAGGGCATAGTCTTAAATTAGAAGGGCAAAGGTTTAAAAATAATTTCAGGAAGTATTACATTACAGAGAGGGTAGTGGACGCATGGAGTAGCCTTCCAGTTGAAGTGGTAGAGGTTAACACAGTGAGGGAGTTTAAGCATGCGTGAGATAGGCATAAAGCTATCCTAGACTTAAGATAAGGCTAGGGACTAATTAAAGTATTTTGAAAATTGGGCAGACTAGATGGGCTGAATGGTTCTTATCTGCCACCAAATTCTCTGTTTCTATTTCAGTGTTTAACTTCAAGATGTGCTCTGTATACATGCCTCAATTATTGCATTAATTTTTAAGGTATAATAATAGTTGACATAAAGCATGGTTGAGATTACTTGTAGGGAAAAACAAAAATGAAGTTTAACCCATGCTAGTTAGTATAACATTATAGGCTGAGAAAACTAGTGGCTAAATTCTTGAGCACAATAAAAATAGGATAAACAAACTTAGGAGGTTAGCCTAGGTAATCTAATAGCTGCAGTGTAGAACCAAAGCCCTTGGCTTGGCATACACAGGCTCCTTTAAAGGTGTTGAAGGGGTCTCCATCTTCCAGCTCCTTGGCAGGTTGGATGTCTGCTTGTCAGTCGCTGCAGAATGTTGTCATGCATTAGCTTGGACCAAAAGTCGGTGAACAATTGATCCAGCCTAGCCAGAGTGGAGGATGCCTGATGTCCAGGACCACATGAGTAGCTGCCGCCCTCCATTAACCAGAAATGTCACTCCTGCAGCTTGCTTGTCAGGATACTCAGCTTTAGAGGTAAGTGCCGGGATATCCCTCATCGGCGGGGGGGGAAATAAGCTCCGGGGAGGTACTGCGGGTGAGAGAATCCAATGGCTGAGGAATCAGCCGTCTTCCCCACGTCACTTCACTTAGACCGCATGTAGGCCACAGGACCGCCGCGAGTGATAATCACCAAATTTGCTAAAAAAAAGTGGCTAAACAGGTGCCCACGAGATTACTAGGTCTCAACAAACAGTGGAAGCCTCTACGTGCAAAAAATATGCAGGTTAAAGCACAGATTTTCGTTGTTTCACTCTGAGCTCTATGGAGATGCGTCCGATCGGCTTGGTGGTCAGGCCTCGCTGCCCGGCAGATAAATTTGAATGAAGAAAAATGCTATTTGAGTGCCCAGAACCCCAATCTATCTAAATCCCTCTGCAGCAAAGCATGACATGCACATTGTCGTCTTTCTTGGCATATTCCTGTTATAACCCAAATAGTGACATTAAAGAATTACAGACACATGAGTTTTGGCAAAATTATTCCACGGCTTTATTAAATATATATATATATATATAAAAAAGAAAAAGAGACCTTGCACTCCAACTTACTTGATTGTAGACCCGGTGCTAGATTGCACTAAATAGATATAGCCAAAGAAAATCAGCACTCCCAGGATTTGTATCAAAAATGAAAATAAGTCTTTATTCCAACGGTCAACGTTTCAGTTCCGCTAGGGAACTGTCCTGATGAAAAGTTCCCTAGCGGAACTGAAACGTTGACCGTTGGAATAAAGACTTATTTTCATTTTTGATACAAATCCTGGGAGTGCTGATTTTCTTTGGCTATATATATATATATATATATATATATATATATATATATATATATATATATATATATATATATATATAATAAAATATTAATTTAAAAGGTCATTGTCAACAAACGATTAGAAGACATCCCCCCATTTAACATAACTATACACCAAGACAATGACCTAAACCACTTTACATTAATACATCCATATAACCATATAACATAGTATAAATAACATAAACATTAACATAGCCACCCAGGGCATCCATTTCCAATTGTAGGGGCATACCAAGACACCCCTACACCATTATCACAGCCAACAAGGGCATCCCTTTCCACTGTAGGGGCATACCAAGACACCCCTACACCATTATCACAGCCACCAAGGGCATCCATTTCCAGTGTAGGGGCATACCAAGACACCCCTACACCCCCAGGTTCGGCGCTACCGACAAGCTCGAACCTACCACCGAATCCAAAGGTAAGTATTCCTCCTGACCTATCCCACCTACCAAAAACCGACCTACCCCCCAATTATCCTAATCCATCCCCCGCCACAGCACAGAGCTTGACATCATACCGCCACCAGGCCAGTCCCCCATAAGTACGATATGATTCCCATACACCGTCCAGGTAACAAAAGAACTGAGAGCATTTCTCAGGCACCTTCTCACCCAGGACACTTGCCAGGATGCAAAAGGCTGCGAAAGTTTTCGGGATTTTCCTATACCGCCGCCGTTTTTCTTCCTCTTCCTTCTTAGAATCCTTTTTATCTTCCTCCTTCAGGTCTAAGTATTCCTCTAATGGAAGAAGGGAGAAGATCTCCACAAACTCCCCTTTCCACAGTTTTTCCTTTACCTCCGATTTGAGATGGCACCCTAACGGACCCGCAAATGACACATGCACATTCTGACGTGCTGCATCAGGAATATCCCCCAATAGCGAATCCCGTTCAGCTACAACTTCTGTGGCCACCGACGCCGACGATGCTGCCACTGCCTCGCCTGTACTACTCCCTGCCACTCCTGTGAGTATTTGCTCCCCAGACCCTAGTCCTGTCGACCCCGGTAACCAGACCTTGCTAAAGGAAGCCCCTCTATCAGAACCCGAACTCCAAGATGCAAGAAAAAGATTTTAAACCCTCCAACAAGTCTCCCGAGTGTGGTGTAAGGTGGTACTCAACAGCCAAACCCCGTGGTGCAACCAATCCTGGGGCTGCTACCCGAACTCCGCCGTGAGAGGGTCCTGGCGAAGCCGCTCGGAACTCCCTGCCGCCCTGAGGCCTCCTCCGGCCCGCAGTCCTGATATCCAACGACCTGTGAACAAAAGAAGAAAACCTGGGGAGGCCGTCATCAGAACACCGAGCCCCCCTGGCCTCACCTGGTGATCCCCTATGCGACCTGTGACTCCCGATATCCTGACCCTTGTGGCCGCAACGATCACCCGAAACTCCTCTGCACGCCTATCAGGGGAGCCCCCGCTAACTGACCTGGAAGCACTCCCCTGCAAAATTGATCCCCTAATGGGCGAGTCACAGCAGCGACTAGCAAAAGACTCCCCGCTGCTACTACATTGCCTGCTCCGCCGATTGCTCCTGGAGCGATGGCTAGAAGACCTCCAGCCCACCCTGCTGGACCTACGCTGCCGTGAGGCCCTGGCATCTCCGTCCTGAGTGCGGCTGTCCATGCCCACCCTCTGGTCAGTTGATCTCCAGCACCCTGTACCCGTGCCACTCGGGGAAGGGGCCATGCTGCACCCTGCTGTGGTCACCAGCGCCTTGTGTACCTCACTCTGGCCTGCCACCTGTGGCTGCTGCGCTCTGGAAGGGGATGCCTGCGGCCTAGCCTGCCCACGCCGTACCTTGCTGAGTGCCCGGGATGCCTCACTTCTTACCCTGGAATCCCTTGAGGGTGCTAGGAATTCGCCGCTGCCCAAGCCCCCTCTGGCTGCCCCATCCTCAGCAGAACCTGACTGGGTAGAGGGGGCCTCGCCCACCAACCCCCGCTTTCTTCCCCTTTGCACCTTAACAGCCTTTTGCACCTTAACAACCTGTGTTTTTTATACATTAAACCTCCCATAGCCAGTAACCTGTGTTTATTATACATTATCCCCCATAGTCATTTATCGTTGGACCTAGGCAGCATGATGTCTTAGGCCGTCCCAGAGAGTGAGTGAGTGAGTGAATAATATAATATATATGTTCAGAAACATATTAGTAATATATGTAAATCGGGTTCATGCAAAGAGGGTGAAAAGGTATTAAAGAAAAACACACTTATTGCATCAAATTTACAAAGCCAAACTTTTAAAAGCTTTCCTCATTTCTTTCTCGGGATGAGGAATATATCGGTTGTAGACTGAGGATTTCCATCTGCCCAATCTTTTAATAATATGCACTGGAGTGTCAGTGTTGAAGGAGACCGAAGCTGCCCCTATTCTAAATGAAAGACCCGAGACATGGATACAACCCAATCTTAGGAGTAGTGTTCTGATGTAGAAGATGAATTTAGCCGTAGTCAGAGGGATTCAGTGAGAGTAGTGGTAAAATGTGTGTGGCATGACTGAGTGTGGGTAAGTAAGAGTCAAGTATTTTAACTGGGCACTAGTTCTAGGTGTGATAAAGTGGTATAGCGGATGGATGAGTAGTGTGGTTCGTTTTAGAGGTTTGCAGAGAAAGTATATAGTGATCATGATTTTTAGCGATATCCAATATTTTTAAGGTAGTCTCAAACAAACATAAAATGCTATATAAAATTTGTGGGAATATCGAATAGTCGTGTACAGTAAATCAGAGAGGGCTCAGAATATCGAACTATCGATCGGTAACCTGGATGAAGTAGGGGGTCTATCTGTTTTATTAAATACACGGTAATATGCTTTTAATGGGATAGGACGTTAGGAAAGGTGTGTGACTGGGATAAGTGGTTGTGGCTGTATTTACCTTATCCTGGGACCGACCTGGCTCCTAAGCTTGAGCCACGCGTGGCTGGATCACTCCTGCCTCCACACGAGCCGCATGCGGCTTGATCTCCTCTTCTGACTTAGCCGCGTGCACTGACCGCAGTGATCGGTCACGTGGCCCGCCTGGCACTAGGAGCACGGCTCGAGTCACAAGCTTGCTCTTAAAGGGGCAGTGGGAGCCAAAAGTTGATTCAGGCTCCCATTGGCCCACGTCATTCCAGCACCCCCACACACAAACATTTTGGGGGCACAATAGCTTGCATTTAAAAAAAAAAAAACTTTTTGGACTGTAATATAATAGCAGTCAGTTTCCTTCACACGTGTGCATTTCAGGGCCTGCCAGGGCACAGTGTCACACCAGTGCAACTCATATCTGGTGTAACAGTAGTGTACATAAAGAAAAAAAAACTAGAAATTTGACTGTGAAATAATAGCAGTCAGTTTCCTTCACAAGTGTGCGTTTCAGGGCCTGCCAGGGCACAGTGTCACACCAGTGCAACTCATATCTGGTGTAACAGTAGTGTACATATAAAAAAAAAATTCAGGGGCCTTGTTGTCACCTTTCGGGGACCCTTGGTGTTGTACGTGGCTGGGTGGAGGAAGAGACCTTCAATGACATCAGTGAGGACAAGGAACGGGACATGGCTAGCTTGGTATCCAACCTTGTGCAAATGGGGAGTTTGCGGTTGTGCAAATGGACTGTTTGCGGTTGTTTGCGGTGCGTTAAACGGGGAGTTTGGTCTGTCACTGTGAAGCAGGCGTAACCCTTACACTACCTGATCGATACAACATCATACCTGATGTTTTAAAGCACGTTATTCCAAACAATTTAGGAATGTTAGATGATGTATGCCCTTTATGGATTAAAACCAGACTCTGCATAAACTATGTAATTTTCCATGGGAGTTTTGCCATGATTCCCCCTCCGGCATGCCACAGTCCAGGTGTTAGTCCCCTTGAAACAACTTTTCCATCACTATTGTGGCCAGAAAGAGTCCCTGTGGGTTTTAAAATTTGCCTGCCTATTGAAGTCTATGGCGGTTCGCCCGTTCGCGAACATTTGCGGATGTTCGCGTTCGCATAATTTTATGTTCGCGACATCACTAAGTGTAATATTATGTTAAATAGTGATATATTGTATATTGCACTCTAGTACTTTGTGTTCTTATAGGACACTCTGTTTCTTTTTTGAACTCTAGGTTCTTGCTGCATTCTTGTATCTTGGGCATATAGGATGCTACTTGACACAGTTGTTCATGTTTTTTCACTTAGACACCGGCACTTTTAGATTCACTTGTCTAGCACTGGTTTCACTCAGTTTGTTTCTACACCTTTAGGAAAGCATCCTAAGTCCCTTTATTATCCTCCATTTCGGAAGGTAAATTTCATGTTTTTTCACCTCACTCTATTTATAGTTTATAGCAACAGTCTCTTAGTTACCACATTGCTTACCGCGGTGACGCAGCGTGCTTAAGTCACATGCGGTTTTCCTGCACTTCCGGGTTTACAATCCTGTTTGGGGGACTCACTTCACGTCTACTGGTAAGTATTTTTACCCTTATCTATATATTTACACTATTGGAAGGTATTAATTCTGATCTTGAGAAAGACCTGTAGAGGTCGAAATGTCGATCAACCTTTTTTTTTGCACAATAAACCAGTTATATTTTTTCAAGTCCAGGAGTGCACATTTATTGATGATTCTATATATATATATATACTTTGGGTTGTCACCCAGGCAGAATCTATGTTTGGTTCTATGTGACTGGAAAGAGTGCCACAGGGGGGCGGTGTGTATATATATATATATATATATATATATATATATATATTTGCAGGAGTCAAGTTCTGGGGAATAAAGTGGTAGGAACTCACCCAAGTTCCACCACCACCCCCCTAAAAAAAAAAAAAAAAATACACTCGTATGCATATATAAACACGTGCACACACACACACTTTCACAGACACGCATATTACTCATGTTTTTTTTTTAGAAATGTCCACCCAGCCTCCCTACCTGGAGAGCTGGCGTGGACCTGTCCCTGCGGTCCAGTAGGGCTTCAGTGCGGCAGGTGCCTGTCTCGCAGTCAGACGCGGCAAGGGTGCTGTGTCCTCTCCGCTCCCTCTCGCCACGCAGGCTGTTTGCTGATGCAGGGAGCCGGAATATGACGTCATATTCCGACTCCCGGCATCAGCAAACGGCGGGCGGGCGAGGGAGCAGAGCAGAGAGGACACAGCTCCCTCGCCACGTCTGACAGCGCGACAGGCACCCGCCAGGGGGTCCATCAGGTGGCCATTAGGCCACCTCTTGGGCCCCCCTATGACAGGGGGGACATGGGGGGCATTTGGGTGTGGCATTTCTTGGCGCCCCCTGAGTGCCTGCAGGACCACAAACGGGAACGGCGTTCCTGCAGGCAGGGCCGGACTGGCCCAACGGGATACCGGGAAATTTCCCGGTGGGCCGCGGCACCTGGGGGCTGCGCTGAGAATGTATGTGCCACCGGGTGGCCGGTCCGGTGGCACACACTCTGAGGGGGCCGGCCGGTGGCCGCATTCCACGCTGGAGCCGCTGGACCGGGTGGCAGCCTCGCCGGTCCGGCGGCACTCCTGTCAGGCTGTCTGTCACTAATGCTGAGGAGTGATATTAATATTTACACATATATTAATGTACATTTATATATGCATAATACACAGAGAATTGTCATTAATATGTACCATATGTAATGAGCAGATATTGGCCGAGTCTTGTTGCTAGGTGCATACTCCAGCACAATAACATATTTAACCCCTTAAGACCGCAGCCAAATGTACAAGTTGTGAACGAAACAAAATTTAAACAAAACCTGGCATTTGCGCTATATGTCTGTCCAACCGTAATTCACCTCTTTCATATTAAATGCACCCCCCCCCCTTATTATATATCATTTTATTCAGGGGAAATATGGCTTTCATTTAATATCAAATATTTAGCTATGAAACATAATTTAATATGAAGAAAATGGGAGAAAATAAGATTTTTTTTAATTTTTTTTAGTTCTACATGACATTTTAACTGTCAATGTCATATATAGCGTGTTACATTTGAAATTGAAATTCGCCAGATTGGTTACGTTGCCTTTGAGACTGTATAGTAGCCCAGGAAATAAATTTACACCCATAATGGCATACCATTTGCAATAGTAGACGACCCAAGGTATTGCAAATGGGGTATGTCCAGTCTTTTTTAGTAGCCATTTGGTCACAAACACTGGCCAAAGTTAGCGTTAGTATTTGTTTGTGTGTGAAAAATGCAAAAAACGCCAATTTTGGCCAGTGTTTGTGACTAAGTGGCTACTAAAAAAGACTGGACATACCCCATTTGCAATACCTTGGGTTGTCTACTATTGCAAATGGTATGCCATCATAGGGGTAATTTTCATTCTTGGGCTACCATAGGGTCATAAAGGCAACGTAAACAATCTGGCGAATTTTAATGTGAAAAAAATGAAACACAAGCCTTATATTTGACGCTGTAATTTTTGAAAACACCATAAAACCTGTACATGAGGGGTACTGTTGTACTTGGGAGACTTCGCTGAACACAAATATTTGTGTTTCAAAACAGTAAAAAGTATTGCAGCAATAATATCGTCCGTGTAAGTGCTGTTTGTGCGTGAAAAATGCAAAAAACGTCACTTTTACTGGTGATATCATCGTTGTAATACATTTTACTGTTTTGAAACACTAATATTTGTGTTCAGCGAAGTCTCCCGAGTAAAACAGTACCCCCCATGTACAGGTTTTATGGTGTCTTGGAAAGTTATAGGGTTATATATAGTGCTAGCAAATTAAATTCCCTATACTTTCGGCATGGGTTGTCAGGCAGGTCCCGCTAATTGTAATTAATTAGGATACCTAATTATGTAAAATGATTACATAAATATATGTGTAGAATTAATATATGTATATATATATATACATATGTGTATATACGTATATATATATATATAATTTTTTTTTAATATTTTTATTTATATATAGGTATATATATATTATTTCGTTCTACGTGTATTTTGATATAAATATATATATATATTAATATCACAATACAGTTAGAACGAAATAAAACACATCTATATATTTTTTAATATTTTATTTTTAATTATTTTTTTACGTATTTACATATTTTTTTTTATATTATATATAAATATATATATAACAATAATTATATATATATTTAATCAGTATCAGTCTACGTGTAATTTGATATTAATATATATATATATAATTATATATATATTAATATTAAAATACACCTAGACAGTGTATGTGTATGTGTGTATATGTGTATATATATATACTTAGATCATGGACGGCCCATTGTTTCGGCAATTGATGGCATACTGGAGCCGATAGCCCAGTGGCTCGACTTTATTTTCAAGGAGCCAGTTGAACAGCTCCATACTTGTATCAGGGATACACAAACGTTACTGGACAGAATTAGGAAGTTGGATTTCAACAACACAGCTCCAATTTTTATAACGATGGACGTGAAAAGCCTATATACAGTGATACCCCATACAGGGGGCATTGAAGCTATGAGGCAGGTGTTACACGAATCGTCTATCTACCGGGGTCCGCCCATCGAATTTGTGTTGGAGTTACTGTCGCTTATCCTTTATAACAACTACTTTCGTTTTGAGGACCAGTGGTACCTACAGGTGGCTGGTACATCGATGGGGTCGGCGATGGCTCCCATGTATGCCAACGCGTACATGTACGTTTATGAAACCATCAATATCTTGACTCCATACCAGCATTCAATTATTGGATACTATCGGTATATCGACGACCTGCTGATCATCTGGCAGGGCACACATGAGGCAGCAGCCACTATGGTCGACGAATTGAATGCTCTCCCGCTACCTATACAGTTCACAGCGAATATTAGTGGAGACCGGGTCCAATATTTGGACCTTGAAATTTCATATGGCAGTAACGGCATACAACACACATTATTCTCCAAGCCCACGGACCGTAACACTCTGCTACACGCTAGGAGTGCCCATCCCGCTGCCCTGATAAAATCAATTCCGAAAGCCCAATTCCAGAGGGTGATCCGCAACAATTCAGACAAAGACAAGGCCGAGATACAGCTTGGGGCTATGACCCAAAAATTTCTAGAAAGAGGATATGATGCTCACGTGTTGGATGATGCACTGGTGAAAGCTCGTTTGGCTCCGACGCTCCCAACTAAGAAACGTGAACAGAGGTTGGTCTTCCCTATGACCTTCCACAACTCATCTAGCCAAGTATCAGCCATTGTCAAAGATAACTGGAAAATGATTTCAGCGGACGACACCTTGCCGAAGATCTTTAAGGAGAGGCCACTTATTTGTTATAAGAAGAACAGGAGCCTCAAGGATTTACTTGTTCGTACAGACCCTGTGGAGAGCTATGCAGGTGCAGTTAAACACAACATACGGGGGAGTGTGCGATGCCTAGGGTGTGTGACATGTGGACATATGATACCGGCCAAGAGATTCAACCACCCACACACAAACAGGACCTACGACATCAAGCATACCATTACTTGCAAAACCCAGTATGTGGTGTACAAACTGGTGTGTCCATGCGGCCTCCACTATGTAGGCAAGACGGAGACTCAGTTATGTGAAAGGATTAGGGGGCATCGGTCGAGTATCAGGTTAGCCTATAGGGATGGACAATCAGACAAACCGGTTGCACGGCACTTTTTGGAAAAGAAGCATCCACTGGCATCATTGAAGTTTGTGGGTATAGACCACATTCCTCCCCCCCGAAGAGGAGGAGATAGAGGAAGGATGCTCCTTCAAAAAGAGACTTTTTGGATCCATCAACTGGATACAGTGGCTCCTATGGGGTTAAATGAGAACAATACGTATCATTCGTTTATATGAAGTTTCACAGCTAGCTTGGAAAAAATTTTTTAATTGAAAAGTATTTTTAAATGAAAGTATTTTTAATTAGTAATAGAAAGCAATGAATATGTTTATTAGTTGTATCTTTATGTTGGAGTTGCTGTAATACACTGGTATGCACAGTTGTTTTACACATTAAGCTACAGTAAGCAGGGGTGTTTCACTTTATTTGCATGTTTTGCACAATTTGGTGCAAAGTTATTAGCACTTTATATATTTCACTAGCACTTTATATATTTCACTAGCACTTTAATAGGAGACAGTAGTGGTCTCACAACTCTAGTTATGATACACTTTGGGTATATACAATTACCTACACACCCCTTTTAGGGGTTAATGCACATTGCTTTAGGCATCAATATTAACTATATGAATATTAATTTGCACATGTTCTCTCTTTTTTGACAATAGATCGTATTAAGTATAAACACTTGGATGCACGTTTTTTGTAAATATACTTATAGCATCTTCCATCCTGTGGATCACGGTCCTGTTTTTAAAGACAGGCCGTTTTGTTGATATGGTTTCCAGGGTGATGGGTAAACTATTACGTAGACACGTAATTGAAGGGAAGTGATGCGTATACGTGCGCACGCACACCCGGAAGCGCACAGGGTGATGGCGGGAATCCACGGAAACACACCTTGGGTGAGTAACTAATTGATTATTTGAGTATATATTTGCCACTGTCACATTGTACTGTAGTGTTTGCTGTTCTATTTTGACCCTGAGGAAGGTCCCGAGCGGGGACCGAAACGTTGGTCGTTTTTAACTATTTCCTAAATAAAAGTTTGAAGTTTTAAAGTCCGGAGAGCAGCCTTCCCTCATATTTTGTCTTTACTTAGATCATGTATATATATAATATATATATGATCTAAGTATATATATATATTTTTTTGCACTTATTTTAAGTTTTTTGAATTAGATTTTCAGCCAGCAGGGGGACTAACTGTCATTACAGTTAGTCCCCCTGCTGGCATTGCACCAGGCAACTATCCTGGCCATGTGATTGTGAGGTCCTTGCAAGGACCTCACTCTCACATGGCCCGGGGGGGCTGAAGAGGACTGAGGTGCGATCGCCGGCGTGGGATCGCCGGCGACCGGGTAAGTAAAAAAAAAACGGAGGGCGTACTATTACGTCCTGCGGCATTTAGAGCCGCTTTAAAAAGGACGTAATAGTACGCCCTGCGGTCTTAAGGGGTGAAGAGCGCACCCACAGGACTTCAAAATAAACAAGATAACGTCAATTTTTTACAGTTGTGCCCTACATACATTCACCATTTCAGTCCCATTACCAAGCTTTCCTTAATATCTCAAGGCAGTTGGACTGAAACATTGATTACATGCATGTCTGCTTAAAATAAATCAGCACTTTTGTTTATTTTGAAGCCTATGAGTGCTTTTTTTTTTTTTTTTAATTCTTTATTTTTCGAATCGACAGGAGCGACAAGTATACAGGATTACGTATTGCTTGCACAGAAGCCAACAGTGGTATTACAAAAAGCATACAAAAGACATTGCAAAACACCCCTGGGATCCCTGCGCAGTACATCTGAGTCATTCGTCTCCCTCGGGTTTTATAGGTCTCAGGCATATGTTAATTGTCTCAGAGGAGTCCTAATACGGAATCTATCCGAATAACTCTAGCTCTCCACTCTCCCCTATCACGCGGATCGTGCCTGAGGAGATTTTGGTAAAAAAAAAAAAAGAAGGTAGAAGAGAGAAGAGACCTACCCTTATGACTCGGGAAAAGAGAAAAAAGGTGGTCGGAATAGGAAAAAGTAGGAAATATAGTAAGAGAGAAGAGAAAAAAGGTGGGGCGCAGAAACCGGGACGCGACGAGATCGGGGCGGGCAACGGGGGGGGGGCCCAGTACGACGGACGCCAAACAGAGGTCCCTATCTTCCTGTTCTATATTATCTGTCTACAGCGCATCCCGCTACGCTATTATCCCACGGCTACCAGAGTTTCAGGAACTTCTCTGTCGTCCCCTTCACTCGTGCTGTCAGGTCGTCCATTAACCGACAGTCACGGATCCTGGATATCACTCCCGTAATCTCTGGACCTTCAGGTGAGAGCCACGCGGTGGCAATAGTACGTCTAGCCCCAAGAGTTATTTTGTGGACCAGCGTCTGCTCACTTTTGGTCCAGCCATCGAGGGATCTGTTCAGTAAGTACACCCATGGATCCAGTAGTAGGGGCTTGTTAAATGTCTGTGTCAATAAATCCTCAACTGCCTTCCAAAAGCTACGTAGTTTCGGGCATTCCCACCACATGTGGAGGTACGTTCCTCGGGTTCCACAGCCCCTCCAGCAATTATCCGTGTCCAGCTTGTGCATCTTATACAGTTTGATGGGAGTGGTATACCACCGGAACATGGTTTTCCATGTCTGTTCCTGGAGCGTGACGCAGATAGAGGAATTTTTGTTAGCTTCCCATTTGTCTTGCCAGTCCACTCCTTCTAAAACTTCACCTAGATCCATCTCCCACTGATCGGTATAGGCCAACCGCCCCCATTCTTTGTTCTCCGTGCTAAGGTGGGCATATATAAGTGTTATCATGCCCTTGGGGACGGCCCCGTCCAGGCATAATTTCTCATAGAAAGTCAGCCTTTCTTGCGCAGCTCCCTTTATGTGAGACTTTCCAGCGAAGTCCCGGATCTGAAGGTAGCGAAAAAAATCCGTCGGGGTTAAGTGGGACTCACGTTGGAGTTCGTCAAATTGGACTATCTGCCCATTGCGGTATAGCTGGTTAATCCGTTGCAGTCCTATTCTCTCCAAATTCTGAAAATCTCTAGGGGCCATACCCGGTTAAAATTCCTTGTTCCGGAGTATCGGGGTCAGGGGGGAGGGGGATGATGCCAACCCGTATTTATGATTGTTCTCATCCCAAATGTGAAGCGTGTTGAGTATGGATGGGCAAGTCAGCCGTATCGGAGGCCTATATTCCTTCGGGACCCACATGGTGAACTGGGGGACGTCCCAACCCACCATCATGGATTCTATTTCAACCCATCGTCTTTCTTCCGGCGGAGAGTGCCACATCGCCACCTGCGTCAGTTGGGCCGCGAGGTAGTAGAAATAAGGGTTTGGTAGGCCCAAACCTCCTCTATCTTTTCGTCTGTATAGGACCTGTCTAGATATCCTGTGTCTCTTGTTCTGCCAAATGAACTCACCGATTGATCATTGTAGCGGTGTCAATTGGGTTTTAGTAACGCGGATAGGCAAGGCTTGGAATAAGAACAGGATGCGTGGGAGGATATTCATTTTGACTGAGTTGATCCGCCCAATCCAGGAAATAGGTTTGTCCGTCCACTTTTCTAAGTCCCCGGTCAATATCCTAAGCAAGGGACCATAGTTAGGGGAGTACAGGCGTAGAGGGTCAGCTGTGAGTTGGATACCCAAGTACTTCAAGGCGTCTTTTTCCACCCTAAGTCAGAAGGTCTCTCGTATGCGACTTACGTCTGTATCTTGCATATAGATCGGCATTGCACTGGACTTTTGCATGTTAGCTTTATATCCCAAGGTTGCTCCATACTCCTGTATGACGTCTTGCAGTGCCGCCATTGAGTCCAGGGGGTTCATGATGGTGAGGAGGACATCGTCAGTGTACGCCGAAACAGTGAATTCGCTACCTCCTACTCGCACTCCCCTTATGTCTGGATGTTGCCTAATAGCTTGCAGTAAAGGTTCCAAAGCCAGTACAAATAGAAGGGGAGAGAGTGGGCACCCCTGTCTGGTTCCGTTAAATAGCCGAAATGGCGTCAATGGGGCTCCTGTAACCTGAACCTGTGCCCGCACGTCATGGTACATCGCTTTCGTAGTCGTTATAAATTCGTCTGGGAACCCCAGGTGTTTTAGCACCGTGAACAGAAATTGCCACCACACCCTATCAAAGGCCTTTTCTGCATCGATGGAGACCACCAACGTAGGCGTCTCCGAGGTCACCTGTTTCCAAATCAGATCGATGTTCCTCCTAGTGTTTTCAAACAGCTGTCTGCCCTGGACGAAACCCACTTGGTCGGCGTGGACGAGAGAGGTCAGCAACGGGTTCAGTCTTTCCGCTTGGATTTTCGCTAAGATCTTAAGATCATGGTTGATCAGTGATATAGGCCTGTAGTTTTCTGGTCCCAGTGGATCCTTGTCTGGTTTGGGTATCAAAACGATAGTAGCGAGGGCCATGTTCGGGTCTAGCTGACCCCCCTGTCTTAGATTGGTGAAAAGTCTGATCAGTGGAGGCGCTAGTTCCTCCTTAAAGACTTTATAGTAGGAGCCATCAAAACCATCAGGTCCTGGTGCCTTGTTGCCTTTCAGGCTCGAAATGGCTTTATATACTTCCTCCTCAGAAATGTCTGCCGCAAGGATACTCACTGCCTCCCTCTTGAGTTTAGTCATCCCGAGTTTACTGAGATACTCGAGGATATTCTCTTCTTCATTTTCATCATATGCATGTTTATCCGGAGTATGATTGTATACCTTAACAATCTCGTCAGGCCTTGATTTTGTCGTGCCATCCGGGTGTTGATGGCTGTAATATGGGAACGTTCCTGTCTGGGATGCAGTGTCCTGGCAAGGAGTGAGTCCATTTTATTGGACTTTTCATAAAAAGTCCGTTTCGACCAGACCATGGATCTCGCTGCATCATCTAGTAGCAAGGACCGAATATCCCTCCTAACTGCTTCCAATCGCCCGTAGGTCTCCGTATCAGGGGCCGTTTGGTGTTTCAGTTCAAGGGTCCTCAACTGTCCCAGCAGAGCTTCCAATTGAGAATGTTTCAGTTTCTTTTGTCTGGTAGCCAGCTTGATTAGGGACCCCCTGATCACAGCCTTATGGGCAGCCCATATCGTGCTCGCAGTGACGTCCGGGGTATTATTTGTATCGAAATATTCCAGGATTTCCAATCGTATCTGTTCCCTCAAAGCGGGGTCTTGCAGTAGGGATGCGTTTAATCTCCAATTCCACGGAGAGGCCACGCACAGGTTGCCCAAGGTAATGGACACATCGGCGTGGTCCGACCATGAGATGTTTCCAATCATTGAGTCGACTATCCTGGGCATGCCCGACACGTTGGTTAAGAAGAGGTCAATCCTAGAATACGTACCATGCGGTGCCGAATAATATGAGTATTCCTTGTCTCCCGGGTGGTGTGCGCGCCAGACGTCCACCAAGCCAGTGTCTGCTAAAAACCGGTTAAGTAATCGCTCCTGTCCCCCCCTGCCTTGAGACCTCGGCGTTCCGTCCTGTGTGCTCCTATCAACGGCCAGGCACGGGGTCGCATTGAAGTCCCCCCCAACATAAGTCATACCATGGGGCAACGCCGCTATTTTCTCTTGGAGTGTCTTCCAAAAAGCGTGATCCGGCTGGTTTGGTGCATATAGATTAATGAGATGGACGGTATGCGAGTGTAAGATGCCCGAGACTATAATAAATCGACCGTCTGGGTCTGCCTCTTGGACCGTCTTCCGTTTCTGAGAAGAATGGCTACGCCGTTGCGTTTACGAAGCGATCTAGCCTCATATGAACCCTTGAAGACATGGTCTTTCAGACCGAACGTAGCCTGTTTAGGTAGATGTGTTTCCTGTAGAAATGCTATGTCTGTGTGTAGCCTCTTTAGTTCCTTGAACAGCAAACGCCGTTTCCTAGGAGCATTTAGGCCCTTAACGTTCAATGTAGTGATTTTAAGTGTCATCGTGTGTCGTGGCTATCCCCGCTACCGGATACCTGGTTACCAAATTATTTAGTCTCCTGCCCGCCCCTAAGTCCTGCGACCCCCCTGGAGTCCCCCCGCACCTCCCCCTCCCCCGCCCCCCAGATCTGCACCACCAGGAAAGAAAACAAAGAGAAAGAAGAAGGAAAGAAAGAAAGAGAGAAGAGAAGAGAACCAAAGCATCCAAATCCATTCGGATGCAGAGAATCACTGGTCTCACCAGTAGCCAGTGTTTTGTGGGAAGCATGTTCCCTCATCTCACACCACGATCAACGCAAGAAGGGAGCAAGGATCCCTGAGCTCCGACTCTTACGCGCCCCGTAAAGTTTGAATGGACCTCAATGTGACTTTGTCTGGTTAGACGTCTAGAAATACCGACAAGTCCCCCACTGGGTTCCCCCATCTCGCCCCCGGCACCTCCCCCCGTCAGTGGGACCCTCTCAGCTTCATCAGCCCCCCCGTCTGCTCCTGTCCTGAGCTAGGTCAGTTCAGTTCGGCCCTTAAAATCGAGTCGTATCGGTATGGGAGTATAAATTAACCCCCAAAGGGGATCACACCTATCCACCCCCATCCATAACCTCGTCATGTCAACATCTGGCAATGTCAGCAAGAACAATACCGGAAAAAACGGTGACAGGGTCTCATACAGTATCACAGAATTGGCATTAATGCACTCAACTGCAGTAATCACAAAACAGAGATATACATGTAGGGAAGTTAGTGGGTACAGGGCACATAACGTAAGCACAATGGGTATAGAGAAGCCTTTCTCTTTTTGTTTACCGTTTATGTGTTAATTGTTATTTTTATTGGGGGGGAGGGGCGGGCTGTAAAAATGGAAGGGCTCGTCCCTCCGTGAGCGTCCCGCAGGCAGTCATGATCTCTAGAGGATTCCCCATCTAAGATAAGTAATGGATCCAATGAAAAAGGGAATAAAGCGCCCACCCCTCCCCACATTTCAATGGCACCAGCACAGAGCATGATGATGTTAATCAAAGTGATGTAGGCTGAGGCAATATAAAAACTATGAATTACTAACCCGGCATACAACAAAAACTGAAATATGAGTTTCGGGGAGATTCTATGTTGTCCCCCAACCTCTAAGAGAAGGTTTAACCTAGAACTATATGCAACGCCGTATTCCATATTCGGTTACTTTACTTCTGACATTGTAATGTCCATTTTTTTATTATATATATATTTTTTTTTTCTTTGTTCTTCTTTGTAAATTAAATTAGTAAGTCGTACGGTTTATTTTTTATTTTATTTTTTTTTTAAAGATAAAAAGATTAAATTTGTAAGTCGCACGGCTTTTTTTTTTTTTAAATCATTTATTGTTTTTTAATGTTTGCTGTAGTTGAAATTTGTAAGACGTGAGGGGTATTTTTTATTTGTTTATTCATTTTTTTTATTTATTTATTATTTTTTTGTTTAGGGGGTAGTTTTGCCTGCCACACACAAAAAAAGTATATATCACCTGGTGGCAAGTAACAAATCGTGTCCCCATCCGCCAGAAGGCCAGTGAGGTGCGGGGCGGGGGAGGAGGGGCATAGGGTCCCCAACTAGGCAGAAATATATATATATCAAGCAAAGTGGGAGGGGAAGGAGGAGAAAGGGAGGGGAAAGAGGAGGGGGGAGGACAGGGCAACGGAAAAGGTTCAGTACAATTGTCACAGAAGTAACACAGTTACCCCTGTAACACAGTAACAGGGTGTCCATGACAGGTGTAGCTGGGTCATAGCCGTCCTGGTGTTTCAGAATAGACGGTCAATTAGGGTAGCGCCAGTTTGCCATAGAGAGTTGGGCCGCAAATGTTTCCATCTTCTGGCGAGCTATGTCGGCTCAAGAAGGCCCAAGCTCTGGGAAACACCCAACCCTGACCCCTCCCAAACCAATCAAGGGGCTATCGGGAGAAGAAATTATACCCTCCACCCCATGACAGGTGTTGCATCCCCAATAAAAGGCACGGCAAAAAAATAAATAAATAATAATTGTGGGGAAAAAAAACAAAAATGATAAATAACACAAAATAAGGACTGAAGTGGACACAGCCCAAGTGAGATGGCCTGAGCCGCCAAGCCATGACCCTATCCCCGTACCCAGACCTCTGGAACAATTATAAGGTGGGTATCACCATGTCTCGCATAGACCCCCCCGCCTCAAGCCCCCACCCCAAGGGGGATGTAAACAAGACACCCCACTGTGGTCGGTCCCATAAGGCTGGAAACAATTGTGTACGGTGCAAAAGAGATACGATACCCTCTGTGCATCAGCGATGGTTCCTGGCCCCTGCAGCACTCCACTCGGTCGGCAACTGCGGAAGATCATCCAGGTACAGGGAGATATCTGGAAGCCCTGGGGGGGGTTGCATTCCAAGGTTCCGAAAGAAACGTTGGGGGTCGCCTCCTGGTGTCAAAACGTGCGCCCGGTCTCTTCGGAACACCAGCAGCTTAAAAGGAAAGCCCCAGGCATACTTCAGGCCTGCTCCTCGTAGGGCCTCCGTTATCGGCCGCCACTCCCTCGGACGTTGTAGCGTGGATTGTGCCAGATCGTGATAGAGGGAGATCACGGCTCTGTCGCGCCGGATGGGCCCATCACGGCTTTTCTTCATTAGGGCTTCCTTAGTGCCAAAGTGTAGGAACCGAGCGATGACGTCTCTCGGGTATTCACATCAGCCCTTTGGGTTCTCAGGGCTCTATGCACCCTTTCAATGTGCCACTGCTCTTCAGGGAGACCAGGGAGGAGAGGCCGGAGGAGGGAAAGCAGGATTTCCCGCAAGTTTTCATCTTTCTCCTCAGGGAGGCCCCTGAGGCGGAGGTTATTCCTCCGGGACCTGTTCGCCATGTCTTCAAGCGCCAGGTCAGTTTCCACCATATGGGCTGTCACCCGACTCACCCTCTCGACCATATCATTGTGGGCTCGCGTGGTGCTATCCATGCGTTCCTCTAGGGCCGCAGTGCGCTCTCCTAGGGCCCCTATGTCCGCCTGAAGTACAGCTGTCGACTTGGCTATCTCTCCAGCCAGGAAAGCCCTGACTTCAGCCAACTTGGCCAGCACGGTATCCTGCTCCGTGGTCGGGGCCTCAGTGTCGGCCCGAGTCGGGGTGCGTGGGGATCCTCAGTCGCCATCTTGGCTTCCAGGCCAACCATGCCGCTGCATGGCGAAGTGGTCGAGGATGGAGCCCCCAGAATCTGCGGCTTTTTTCCCCCTGTTTCTTGGGTACCCTCTTCTCCATATTGGGGGACCCTGTGTGGGGTAATTTAAGGCACAGAGAGGTCGCTTTTGGTAGCTTTTGGCGCGGTTAGTGCGGAGCTCTACCGAGACACGTCTAGGCTCATCAACGGTCCGGCCACGCCCCTGAGTGCTTTTTTTTTACGTTGGAGTAATCATTTTTAATTTTAAGTTCTCTTTTCTAACTCTGTATCTGCACACTATGCTGGCACGACGCATTATGGGGCTGGTAAATATTTTTTTCCAGGGCTGCTTTTAATTCCCAGTCCGGCCCTGCCTGCAGGACTCGAGCCCTGTATATATGCGCGCGCGAGTGCGCGCGCACGCACACACACACACACACACACACACTTCCTATATATATATATATATATATATATATATATAAATATATATATTATACATATAATGCATATTTGTGTAAGGGGCAAATAGCCGTATATGGAATAAGGTTCCAGCATAAGCGTAGGATAGTATAAAGGGAGCTAGTCGGTTTTGGTGTGCCGAGACCGACGATACGGTAGGCCTGTAAATAAAGAGGGCAAAAATGAATAATCAAAGATTTAATACAGTCAACAAAAATATCCAAATTAACCAGACATTTCCTTAAATGCATTACGGTATTTAATTCCTGGAAGGATTTTGAAGGTAGGAATCTAGGACCGCAACTGGACACCATTTGTTGTGGGTAGGATAGTATGTTATCTGTTGGTGCATGTTGACTCGTTTCGGAATGTGGTAGAGCCAATAGGTAATGATATATGTGTTTACGTATGTGGGATCGTTGAAGACAATGATCTGTCTGAGTGGTGGTGATGGTAGTGGATTCTCTGGCCTGAGAAAGGCACAGAAGGCAGTGTGCATGGCTGGTAATGGCCGATTTGGTAGTATAATTGAATGGTTGTAGATCTAATAGGTCCGATAAGGATGGAAAAGTTGGATGGCTATTAGTAATCTCTGAGAGGAACGTGGGGGAGTGGATTCCTGAAAACCTCTGAGTATATTCTTGTCTTGCATGATAGCATGAAGTTATGGTAGTTTTGGCCATAGGTTACCCTGTGTTGTTGAAAGCCTGTAAAATATAAAATTAATGGTGTGTGTTTTAGTTTAAGGTGGCAAAAAGAAGCAAAACCTAGGAGAAATGTTATGACACAGGTTGAGCTATGTCGTGTTCCAATGAGATACTTTAAGCCAGGTGAAAAGCGGTGTTATGCGTTCTACAAATATAGGACGAAAGTGCTAGGTGGGATAGTGCATGCTATGCTGCATGAGTATGTCTAATCCATGATTTTGTCTCTGGAATAAAAGAGTGGCCGTGACTGTATGGGCGGCTGTAGGAAGCGTATGATGAACATGCCTGGAATATAAATGAGACAATTGTCGGCAGGGATGTATACCCCCGCCTGGTACATGAAAGTAAAAGAAATGTGATAAGTGGCCAACCAAGTGAGTTCCCCAGAAATATCATGATCGTATGGATGATGAGTGGCGTTTGTTGATGATATGACATGTGCTTAGTTGTCTGAGTAACAATGGAATAATGACCCTGACCATGATTTACCCCATGCCACAGCAGCTGCTACAATGGGGTAGATCCCCCAAAGGGGCTGAGGTGGTGGAAACATTTCCAAACCTGGATGCCATGGCCAACAGCTCCAAAGCAATCATGGTAGACGCCGTGTCTGACCATCTAGTTGGAGAAGTGTCAGACAATCCTGGAAGGAACATGCTTTTACCATGCCATGTGGTTAAGAAATTCCCCCCCATGTGCAGGTCTGCTGTGGCTGGGGTGTCTAGGGACGTCCTCTAATCGTCATGTTTGAAGTGTAGAAAAAAAAGGGGATGTAAAAGCGTGGTCTTGTGGTATGATTTGCATGGCAAAATTAAGGAACCTGGTAGGGATTGTAGTTCCTTGGAGTTGTAAGTACTAAGCAGGAGGTAGTGATTGATGTAGTTGGGAATGTTCCCTATTTGTCTTGTGGTAACTTGCGTGTATGGATGCCGACTCAAATCGTATGCCCAGTAATGTGATGATAGTGTCTGGGCCTTCTGTTTCTTATGGGGTACTGGGACGCCCAAGTGGTCAACCAGACGAAGCTGCTGTGAGGCTTCTAGTAAAAAATATGTTATCTTTGATCAACAAGAAGTATTCTAGATAGTGTATGACTGTAAGGCCTCTGGATATGTTATCATAACCAGCACAGAGTATCTGCGAATATTGATAGTAGGCTAATCTGTAGCCCGAAAGTTGAGCGGGGAAAGGATTGCCCATTTTATGCCATGTAAGTGCCAGTGTTTAGGGTAGATGGTGGCCGTTTACTGCGTTGATGATATTGGTCTTACTTAACCAAGCTTCAACCCATGCTTGAGTGATAGCTGTAAAGGTAGATCAATGGTGTTATATAGTAAGGAAACTCCTCGGAGGGTATGAGGGAGTTGAGACGTGTGGTGCCAATAAGTCTATGGTTAGTCTTTATTTAAGGGAAGATTTTTTTGTGACAATACCAATGTGTTTGTGTTTGGCTCCATGCCAAACCAACTGGTGGAGATTGGAAAACCCAAGTAAAAACCCCTCTGCAAATCTTGGCTATGAGTGTGTTTACAGCCGATGGTTCTGTTGTGCTGACTGTAAGTGAGGGCATGCTATATTCCTTGAAGGTGTATTTATGATACCTGTATAGGAGCCCTTTGAAGCTCCAGAGCTTTAGTAAATCTACTACAAGTCTGGAAGGGTGTTGAGTCAGTAGTGTTGAAAATGCATTGGTGTGTACAGATGGTGAGTACGTAATTTGTAAGTTGTATTGGGACACATGGTTTGTCATGTGCCCTGAACCATTTGAACATATATGCAACAGTCTATATGCAATGCAACTACTCATACCAATTGTATCTTGTAGTTCAGAGGTGCTGGTACCTGGAGCCTGAGAGTGCTCGTCCGTTTGTTTGGGACAAATCCCTTCTGTATGGGTACCTGCACAAATAAACATCTCTACATATTCCAAATGCCAACACAACCAAGGGATGGTCAGTTCCCGATTTACCTGGAATTCCTGGATCTGACCATCACAGATACGTCATCATACATATATATGCCTTGTTTCCCCAATGTGCTGGGATCATATGTGCAGGGTTAACGTCTTGTGTGTCATAAGAATTGATTGTACCATGTAACCGAGTTTCGGTTGGTGCTGGTTGTACAATAGCGTGAGGCCCAGCCTTGTGAGGGCTGTGGTGACCGACTCGAGATTGCCAGTTTGTCGTAAATTTTTTGGCTCATGAGTTTATGAGTGAGGCTAGCATGGCCTGGGTGTCACCTGAGTTGGTGTTGCTGGGCCTTCCCCTGCCTCCGTGTTGTCCGTTGATGTATGGAGGAGTTTGAATAACTCTGCTTTCCTTGCTGTGGCAGGGTAGGGGATTTGTCGCCTCCTTAGGTAAGTGGTTATGTGTGGGATCGTCCAGGATCTGATTGCTGCTGGACTAGCAACATCTCCTCTGCTTGAAGGTGTATCAATTCTAGCCGGGGTGCTAGGAAGAGGTGATTCTTCACCATCTTTTTGAGAAATACTTATATAACAATAAAGATTGCAATTATTATTTGTACCGAGGGGTCTTGTACTAGCTTGCTAGCTAAGCCGTGAGGCGAAACCATTGGGCTTGGTGTTTTTTGGTGACTGGTGAGGCCCGGCTAATTGCCAAGTGGCTTGAGAGGCTCTATCTATGCTTGGCGCGAGGGGATTTCGTGTGGCCACCGAACGTTGTGGCAGGATGTTGGCCTCTCGGTGACAGTAACCAGAAAATAGGAAGGGGAGTGACAGGTGAGGCCCTCTCTATGATAAAATGCGAGGCGGCTAGCTCGCGAGTGGTCCGAGGCTTGTATGCCTCAGAGTGTGAGGCGGGGTGTTGGCCTCGCGGGACCACTAACAGAAGCGTAATGCAGAGAAAAAAAAGGGGGTAATACCTATTGGGCCCTAGAACCCTAATTGCCAGTACACTATTACTATTCCAGGGAAGGTAAGAGATAGATAAATACGTGAGCAGGTGTATGTACCTGGTAGTATGGTATTGAACCTGACAATCCATATAGGTTTTTTAGTAGTAACTGTAACCTGAATGGATAAAACCATATGGCATAAGGAAATTATATCTTATTACGTACAGTATTATATCTTAATACGTACAGTATATGTGAAAAGTAAAGGGCTGTGATGTGTAAATATTAAACATCGTAGCCATACTGGTTAAATATGTATCAATCTTAACCCCTTAAGTGCCGTATGTACAAGTGAAAAAGTGGTCTGTCCCCACCTTGTATATTGTATGTCCCCTTGCTAGGGGAAAGTCTGTTGTGTGAGCAACGTGCTGTGAAAAATGTATGTGAAGTATATTACCAGTGACGTATATACTGATGCGTCTGCTACTGTGTAATATTATGTGTATTATTACCAGATGTTGATATACTACTTGCTATGTGAATCGTTGTATGTCTTATTGAATGGTAGGGGTCAGTGAACATGTTGTTGCAAAATGCAAGTGCACTGGAGATCTGCAGAGTGCCCTATAGGTGGCAGTGTAGTTGGATACTGATTGGTATGTGAAATGTTGTTTGTCTGTTGACCTATAGGGGTCAGTGTTTTGGTGTTTGTAAAACCCCATGAAAAATGTACTTGACAGGCCTGTAGGTGGCAGTGTTGATAGAACCACTGTTGGTCTTGATGTGAAATGTAAATTAATGTGAATTAAACCTGAAGTTGAGCCCCTGCTGCAGTTTAATTTATGGTTTATGGTTATGTTTAAAACAATTTTATGTGTAATTTATATTGGCTGGTAAATTGTATATGACATGTGAAGACAGTTTTGCTGTTGACCAATACAGGTCAGAAATGCTGATTGTATGTTAAAATACCCTTTAATCCAAATGCAAGGTTAACGTGAGATTTTGAGAGTGACCTGTAGGGGTCAGTGTGGTTTATGTGAAACATTGTTCGGGAGCTATGCCCCAGCATTATAGTTGAATGACAGGGAAACGAACAGTGCCCGTTTGACAATATACAATATGTGAACATAATAGCTTAATAACAGTCATTGTAACAAACCAAAGTTCTGTTCGTGGGTTGTAAACGCACAAAACGTGTGTGTAGTACAATAGTAAATGCATGAACTAGTTCCCGTTTGGTAGAAAATTGCACGAACCGTGAGCCTGGTAGGTCAGGGAAACAAAACGAAACGAGCAGTGAGATTTGAAATGCACGCACAGAATTGCCTAGTATGTTTAGGCAATTGAAACAGAATGTGTTCCCATTCGGGCGTATGCTAATGCTCGAAATGAGCCAGTGACAGATATAATCAAGTGAGTTTAAACTAATGATATGCATGAACAGATTTAGACAAAATGCAGCTGCAAAGTGATGACCTGACCCGTGCATGGTGCCATGGGACTGATGCCTGGCGTAACGGGTAGGTCGACTTACGGTTTGTGAGTCACTTGGACACCATCCATATCGATGGATTGAAGAAGGAAGGTGGTAGGCCGGAAAAGCCTGTGGCTGGATTCCTGACACAGCTCAGCTTAGAAAACCTCATGGTGAAATCAGGTAATATGGAAATCATTCTGATGCTGACCTCAAGCGATATGGAGTCAGGTAAGGGGTGTCCCTTATATAGGGGAGTTAATTAATTTAAGCCCCTCCCACAAATACAGGCCAAACGGCCTTAATACATATGATTTCATTATACGTGTATTTTGAGATATATGTGTATATATCTCAAAGTACACTTATAATGCAATCATATGTATGCATAATATATTATAAAATGCCTTAATTAATTTATAATATAATTTTTATATAATACCTCAGACAGTCCCCCTGCTGGCAGCTCAGACAGTCCCCCTGCTGGCAGCTGCATAGACTCCTATTGCGGCGATGTGATCATGATGATCACATAGCCCTGGAGGGTCGGGTTGGCCAGAGCTGCTGCAGGGGGACTGCTGGGGTCTTCGGCAGTCCCCCCTGTCCATTATCGCCGCAGATAGACTGTTCGACAGTTAAGTCCAGGGCTTCTATTTGTCGTAACAACCGTTTTTTGTCGGATGTACCTTGTACATCTGTGGTCGATATATATTTATAACGTCATTCTTAATGTATTTTAATTTAACCCCTTAAGGACTGAGCCAAATGTACTCGTTGTGATCAAAACAAAACGTAAACAAAACCTGGAATTTGACTATTTGTCTGTTCAACCGTAATTCACCTCTTTCATTTTAACTATATCAAAAAGGGTTCAAAATCCTTGCCTGGAAATTATAGACCTGTGAGCTTAACTTTTGTGGCTGGTAAAATATTTGAAAGGTTATTAAGGGATAATATTCAAGAATTCCTTGAGAAGAATATGGTTATCAGCAAAAATCAGCACGGTTTTATGAAGCACAGGTCATGTCAAACTAACTTGATTGCGTTCTACGAAGAAGTAAGTAGAAGTATAGATCAGGGTGTTGCAGTGGATGTGATCTATTTGGATTTTGCCAAGGCATTTGATACAGTTCCACACAAAAGATTAGTGTTCAAACTCAAGGAAATCGGTCTCGATGAAAATGCTTGTTCTTGGGTAGAACATTGGCTTAAAAACAGAATACAAAGAGTTGTCGTTAATGGTAAATTTTCAAGCTGGACAGAGGTGGCAAGTGGTGTCCCTCAGGGGTCTGTTCTGGGACCCCTTCTATTTAACATTTTTATAAATGATCTTGAAGACAGCATTGAAAGTCATGTTTCAGTGTTTGCAGATGACACAAAACTTTGTAAAATAATACAATGTGAGCAAGATATTACTTTGCTGCAGAAGGATTTAGATAGACTGGAGGACTGGGCACTCAAATGGCAGATGAAATTTAATGTTGAAAAATGCAAAGTTATGCACTTCGGCGTAAAGAATACACAAGCAACGTATACCCTTAATGGAAGTGAATTAGGGATAACAACACACGAAAAGGACTTGGGAATTGTTATAGACAACAAACTATGCAACAATGTGCAATGTCAATCAGCAGTGGCCAAGGCCAGTAAGGTATTGTCATGCATGAAAAAGGGCATTCATTCTCGGGACGAGAATATCATTTTGCCTCTCTATAAATCACTGGTAAGACCACATATTGAATATGCTGTGCAATTTTGGGCACCTGTTCTAAAAAAGGATATCATGGCACTAGAAAAAGTGCAGAGGCGGGCTACAAAATTAATAAAAGGAATGGAACATATCAGCTATGAAGAAAGGTTAACAAATTTTTTTTTTGTAAATATATTTTTATTGGTTTTTCAAAATATGGAGTGGTATTACAATATTAGAAAGTAGCATAAGGTAACAGTGTGGGACTCGCAGGTCTCCGAATACAGGCATGTCTTATTAGTAAGTAGGTACCGTGCCTTGTGGCGGCCGGTTGTAAAGTAGTCAACGTTAACACATATAGTCGATATACGGGCTCGCAGGCCCCCTGTTGTAAACGGATTCGCAGATCCTCTTGATGCTCTAATTCGATTGTCTGATTACCGTGTGGGGGAGGGGGGGGGAAGGAGTGATGTAGTTCTGGTATTTCCTTACGGTCCTGTGTTGGGTTCCCTGTCTCTCTTGTAGTAGGGTTTCTGTATGTCTAGTTCTATCTGTGTACTGGTTTGTGGCCCTACTATGCCTAGTGCGTCGGTAGGTGCGATACCCATGTCGGTGGTTTACTCAGGGTGGTCCGTTAGCTGGTCTTCTGCGTGCGGTACGTCCTTACTTCTCTGGTTGTGGTCCCTTCAGGGGCTTGGGGGGGGGGGGGGGAGGGGGGGGAGGGGGAGGGTTTAGGTCGTCGGGTCGTCTGTTGTCTGTCTGCCGTCAGGTCGTCGGTAGGCGTCCGTCTCTTTCTGTCCTAGTTTCACTAGCGTCTCAGCCGGTCTCTAAAGTCCGGAGTTGCTGTCGACAATAGCCAGTGGGTCCAAGTGTTGAGATATGATTGGTGCGTGTCTTTGGCTGAGTGATAGAGGTCTTCCTGGGACCTCAGTTCTTCCATCTGTGTGAACCATACCTCTAGTGATGGTGTCACTGGTGTTTTCCAGTATTGTGGGATGATTGCTTTGGCCGTGTTGAGGATGCGTATAGTCATTGCTTTTTTGTATTTGGATTGGGGTACTCTAGTGTGGTGTAGTAGCATTTCAGCCGGGTTCATGGGGGGGGGGTTGTCGGAAAATTGTTTCGTCATTGCGTGTATGCCCTGCCAAAACGGGGTTATTTTGTCACACTCCCACCAAATATGTAGCAGTGTACCCCTTGCCCTACCACATCTCCAACATAATGGGGAATGATCTGGTGTTATAGCGTTTAGTGTCGTTGGGGTGCGGTACCATCTAGTCAGTAGCTTATATGCCGTCTCTTGTGTTCTGCTGTAGGTGGAGCAGTGGTGTGTCAGATAGCAGATTTTTTCCCATTCAGTCTCGGTAAAGGTGCGGTTTAGATCATGTTCCCATTTCCCTTTGAAGTTCGGTTGTGTCACTGGTGTTTGTGTCAGGAGCATAGTGTAGATGACAGATACCCCATGGGCTATTGGGTCTGGGTTTAGGCTGATTTCTTCGAAGGCTGTGAGGGGGCGCGTTAGTATCTCCCCTTGTGGGAGAGTGGCTATATAGCTCTGTATTTGTCTGTGTTTCAGGCGCATGAGGAGTGTGTGTTCCGTGGTCGCTCTCAGTTCGTTGAGTGAGCTGAGGCCCCTGGCTGAGTAAACATGTCGGAGTCTAGGTGTGGGGTCCTGGATCAGCGGTCGAAATGCTTTCGGGTCCGCTCCAGGGGGGAAAGCTGGGTTGTGTGTCAGTGGGAGTAGGGGTGATGGATATGTCGTTAGGCTGTGCCTACCTTTGGCGTGATGCCATTCCTGGAGAGTGGCTCTTGTGTATGTGGGGTCTTCCGTCCCTTTCGTCTGTGGTCTTGGGGGTAGCCACGGTAGGGCCTCGACGGGAGTCCCTATCATTTGTGTCTCCACCTGTTTCCACAGTTTTCGTGTCCCAGTTTTAGTCCACTCAATGATCCGTAAGAGGTGGCATGCCTTGTAATAGAGGGAGAAGTCTGGTAGGGCTAGTCCCCCTTTGTTCTTGGGCTGTGTCAAAAGTGTATGCTTGAGTCTGGGTCTTTTACCATTCCACACATATTGACCCACGGCTGTCCGCAGTGACGCGAAGAATGTGCGTGGGATCAACATGGGGATGGTCTGAAATAGGTATAGTAGCCGGGGAAGGAAGTTCATCTTGACTACCTGAATTCTCCCCAACCATGAGATATGTGGGTATGCCCATTCTCGCATTTCCTCCCGGAATTTAGTGTGGATGGGGACAAAGTTTTCCCTGTACATGTCTCCGCTAGTTCGCGTTAACCAGATTCCTAAATATTTGATCTTTTGGTTCGCCCATTGTAGTGTAAAGTGTTGGCGTAGTGGCCGTTCCCTCTGTGCGGGTACCGAAATGTTTAGTATTGAGGATTTTGTAAGATTGATCTTTAGGTTGGAGATTCTGCCAAATTCTTGGAAGGCCTTAAGGATATTAGGGAGTGTTATTTCGGGATTGGTTACATAGAATAGTAGGTCGTCGGCATATGCGGCTATTTTGTGGTGTGTTTTTCCTAAGGGTATTCCGCTAATGTCCGGGTTGTTTCTGATGGCTACCAAGAACGGCTCGAGGGCGAGGACAAAGAGCATTGGCGATAGGGGGCAGCCCTGGCGGGTGCCATTGTGTATGTCAAAAGGTGCTGTTAGCGCTCCATTGACCACTACTCGGGCCGACGGTTGCGTGTATAGCGCTCTTATCCACCCCATAATGCCCGGGCCTAGTCCAGTGCGTGTGAGGGTTTGGAAGAGGTAGGTCCAGTTCACTCTGTCGAAGGCCTTCTCCGCGTCCGTAGACAGCAGGAGAAGGCCCTCTGGTCGCCGATTGTGAGCGTGTATCAGGGAGAGGGTGCGGATGGTGTTATCTCGGGCTTCTCTCCCCCCCACAAACCCCACTTGGTCCGGATGTACCAGTATGGGTATGTGGGTTTGTAATCTAGTAGCCAATATTTTGGCCAGTAGTTTCAGATCGCTGTTTATGAGCGAGATGGGTCGATAATTACTGCAGTGTTCGCTGTCTTTCCCTTCTTTGGGGATGATGGTGATATGTGCCTCTAAGGATTGTTTGGTAAACTGGTGTCCCTCTTTTATTGCGTTGAACGTGTCTAGGAGAGGGGTGTACAGTATTTCTGCAAATGTCTTGTAGTAGCATAAGGGTAGGCCGTCTGGGCCCGGGCTTCTACCTGGTTTTGTCTGCTTAACGGCCATGGCCAGTTCCTCTGGGGTGATTTCGTCGTCTAGGTGGTCCGCTGTTGTCTTATCTAGTGTGGGTAGTGTGTGTGTGTCCAAGTATTCGTTTATGGTGTCCAGGAGGCGTTTGTGTGCTGGTTGTGTCTGTGGTCTCGGGAGCGTATAGAGTTTCGCATAGTAAGCTCTTATTGCTTCTTGGATCTTTGAGGGGTGGCGTTGGAGCGTGTCATTGGTATCTCTAATTCGGTCTATGTAGGTCATTTGTCTGCGTTTCGTCAGCATGCGGGCCAGAAGCCTGCCGCTTTTGTTACCGTGTAGGGAGAAGAACAGTTTGTGGCGTCTCGCGTCTCTATGGTGCTTCGCTTGTAGTAGTGTGGACAGTTCCCTGCGTAGTTTGAGTAGGTCGCTTAGCTGTTCGTCCGTCTGGTTGTTTTTATTTAAGGTGTCCAGCTTATGTATGTCTGTTAGTATCGATGTCATGGCGGCCTCTCTTTGTCTTTTAAGGTGGGCGCTTTTCTGGATGAAGTGGCCCCTTACTACGCTTTTATGGGCTTCCCAGGTGATCGTGGGGGTCGTTTGGGACGGCACGTTGAGGGTGAAATATTCTCGCAGGACTTTCCCAATGTCTGACTTAATGTCTGGAACCGTGAGGAGGTGTTCATTCAGGCGCCACCTGGCTTCCTTGGGTCTAAATAGGGGTGATGTCATCGTGAGTGTGATTGGGGCGTGATCTGACCATGTCGCCGTGCCTATTTCAGTGTGTTTGGTGAGTGGGAGGTGGTATTGCTGCATGAAAAAGTAATCTATTCTAGTGTATGAGTTGTGTCGGTGGGAATGGAAGGTGTAGTCCCTCTCATCCGGGTGGTAGGCCCTCCAGCAGTCTACCAGTTTGTGTTTGGTGAGCTGTGATCTGAGTGCTGTCAGTTGTTGTGTTGGTATGTGCGAAGTTCCCGATGACGTGTCCCATCTCGGGTCAAGGGCTAAGTTGAAGTCGCCTCCTAGGATCAGTATGCCTTCGGCGAATTTTGTGAGTGTGCGTAGGATTTTCGCAAGGAACTGATGGTGTCTCCTATTCGGGGCGTAGACGTTAGCTAGGGTGTATGTTTGTCCCGCTATCGTGCCTTTCAGGAAGACGAACCTTCCTTCCGGGTCAGTCCTAGTCTCCTTTTCTTGGAAGGGGAGACCTTTGTGGAGTAGGATCGCTACCCCCCTTGTTTTGCTGCCGTGATAGTTACTGAAATAGCCCATGGGGTATCGGTGATCTTGTAGTTTAGGTCTTGCCCCTTCCCTAAAGTGAGTTTCCTGTATGTAGACTATGGAGGCCCTAGAGGTGTGGAATTCTTTGAGTGCTGTCGATCTCTTTTCGGGCTTGTTTAGCCCTCTGGCATTTATGGATAGGATTTTGAGATCGGCTGGCGTGAGTGACATGCCTATCTGTCCGTGAGTCGTCGGTCCGGTTAGTCAGTGTGGGTTGCGGGTTGTCGCGGTCTGAACTGTGCGTGGGGTGGGGGTGGGGGGGTGGGGTCAGTGGGGGAGGGGGGGGGTACTTCGCTCAGTGGCGGTAGGGTATAGGCGAACAAGTGGATCCGAGGTGTGAGCCTGGTACCGGCTCTGGGTCTCGGTCACTTGGGCACGTCGCCAGTCCCTTGGGGTAGTAGGAGGAAGGCTGAAGTTTCTCAGCGGGTCGTGGTTTCCCTAGGCCGTCAGTCCTGGGTTACCTGTCCTGTCGTTACTTTCGGGTCTGGGTGGTCCAGTCACGACAGTCCCCTGGGTCTTCCCTTCAAGGCTCGGTCTGGTGTTTGGTCGGGTGTGATGTGTCCTCGCCTAGGACGTCTGAGCATCTGTATAACATTTATAACATTTATAACATTGAACTCGTTTAACATTGCTTAGCATATATCTTCTAACAAGTAACAATTTACTAAGAATAACTTGCAATCCCCTATAGATGAGACACATAGGCGGTATCAGTACCCTCTGTTTAGGTGTATCATGCATGGTGTCAGGGCTTCCGCCGAGCAATTTTAACATACATACAACATTGCATTTCTATCAACATACGACAGTTATCAACTTGCCTAGTGCAACCTTTTATCTCCAATCGGCATCACGGAGTGGCAAAGTCCCCTGTGTCTATGTGTGTCGTGATCGGTGGTCAGGAGTTACGCTCCGCTTTCCGAAAGCGGTTCTGTGACCGTGGTATGTTGTCGTTGTGTCTAGTCTTCGCTTCCCGTTATGTCTGTGGTGTTGCAGCTTGGTGTGGGGGTGGTTAGTCTATACGTGTCTCCCCAGCCCGCTTGTATATTGCCCACTGTCCCTTTGTCGCGGTCAGGTATAGGTGGGGTGAAGGCGTGTGGTCCTGTGTGTGTGTTCCCTGTGGGGTTTCCGAGCGAGCCGGGCCCCCGCCTCCCCGCCTGCTCCTGGGTAGGTCGTCACAGGTCCGTTGGGGGTGCGGTTGCCCGGGTCGGTCTGTCCCCCCACTACTGCCCTCCGTTCCCCATTCAAGTGAGCTGGTGTGGCCTTGGAGTAACCGGTATCCCAACCCGTTCCTCCCTCTAAGTCTCCCATATATTGGTATAGCCGTTAAGGCTGTGTACTTGCGTTTATTAGTGTTTACGGCAGTCTATTGCGCTCTGGCGCGATCAGTTCTGTGGCTCGATCTAGGAGCAGTTTCTCCGGACACCGCTGGACAGTCCACAGCTTGGGCAGGCAGGGGTGTCCACTGGGGTTGGGGCAAAGTCCTCGGGTGCTGAGTCCATAGTGGATTGCCCTGTCCCAGCGGGGTTGTTAACAAGGTGGTTGGCTTGTGGGGTCCATCTTGGATGTGCAAGCGTAGGTCGAAGTCCGGGCAGTGTATTTGCCATAGCTTGGTCGTCTCGTGGGTCAGGTTCCGTGAGCTAGTTCGGTACTTGCAAAAGTGTGGTTTCAGGATGCAATGTCTCTTGTTATAATGTCTCGTGACATGTTCATGCGGTAGTAGGGGTTCTGTGCCTTAGTGTCACTTGGTTATTGGCCCCGTGGGCCTAGCGCTCGTTGGCGGGTGTTTCTCGGTGTGGGCCTCTCTTCGGCCTGGCTTTCCTGGCCTCGTGTTACTGAGTATAGTGCCAGTGGGTCCGGCCATTGTAGTTGTGCCGGTGTTATTTGGAGTTCCTTTGCCACCTCGTCTAGGTCTGCTTTCTCTCTGATGTCTAGCGGGCCTCTAGGTGTGTGGACCTGGAGCCCGGTTGGAAAACGCCAGCGGTAGCGTATCTTGTTTGCCTGTAGTTGCCTTGTGAAGGGGCGTAAGGCCCGTCTGTATGCCAACGTGGCGGGCGAGAGGTCTGGGTACAGTTGCACCTCCGATCCCTCCACGTGCACCTTACCAGCCTCCCGCGCTTTCCGGAGAATGTCCTCTTTTAGTTGAAAGTTGGTTACGCAGCAAATAATGTCTCTAGGTGTGCTCCCAGCTGGGCCCCGTGGTCTGAGAGCTCTGTGGGCCCTGGCCATGTCTATGGGGAGCTTTGCGGAGCGGCCTAGGAGGGTATTGAATATACCTGTGATAGTTTGCATTACCGGGGTGGTATCATCATGTTCCTCCGGCACCCCTCGAATCCTAATGTTATTTCTTCTGCCCCGATTGTCTAAGTCTTCCAGATGGATTGCGATTTGTTGTAATTGGAGCGTTCTGGTCTTTAGGATGTCCGTGTTGGCAGATTGCGCCGACGCCATGTGGTCGCATTCTGCTTCGAGATGCGACACCCTCTGGCGGAGGCCGCTGCATTCTTCTCGCATGGCCTGGAGCTCCGCGGTGATAGAGTGTCGGAGTTCGTCGTTAGCTGCTTTTAGATCTTGTTTAGTGGGCAGATTGTGTAGGATGCATTGTCTCGGGGCCAGTTGTCTGTGACTCCGGCTGGGTGTCGGCTGTATACGGTGCTGGTCGGAGGAGGCCTTCTGAGGCCGCCGAGTCTGTGGAGGCTTGTGATTCTAAGTCCGGCGGGGGGACCAGGAATTGCCGCATGGATGGGTGCGTGGAGCCTCTGGGATTGTCAGCAGGTTTGGGGGTATTAGATGCCCTGTGAGATTTACCCATTTTCGGGGTAATAAGGTGCTGTAGGCGAGGAAATGTGCGGTGCCTTGTCAGGAGCTCAGGGTTTACGCCGCCATCTTCTTTAACAAATTTAAACCTATTTAGTTTAGAAAAACGTCGCCTGAGAGGGGATATGATAACATTATACAAATATATTCGGGGCCAATACAAACCATTGTGTGGAAATCTATTCACAAACCGGACTTTACATAGGACACGAGGCCATGCGTTTAGACTGGAAGAAAGAAGATTTCGTCTAAGGCAAAGGAAAGGTTTTTTTACTGTAAGAACAATCAGGATGTGGAATTCTCTGCCTGAAGAAGTGGTTTTATCAGAGTCCATACAGATGTTCAAACAGCTACTAGATGCATACTTGCAAAGACAGAATATTCAAGGATATAATCTTTCAATGTAGGGTAATAACTGCTTGATTCAAGGATAAATCTGACTGCCATTCTGGGGTCAAGAAGGAATTTTTTGTCCTAGCTTGTTGCAAAATTGTGCTTCAAACTGGGGTTTTTTTTTTTTTTTTTTGCCTTTTGGATCAACAGCAAAAAACAGGTGTGAGGAAGGCTGAACTTGATGGACGCAAGTCTCTTTTCAGCTATCTAACTATGTAACTATGTAACTATGTAACTATGTAACTATGTAACTGTGAATGTCATAATACTGTTTGCTTTTACTGCAATAAAATACACATTTGTATTCAGCGATTTCTCACATGTAAAACAGTACCCCCTACGTACAGGTTTTATGGTGTTTTGGGAAGTTACAGTTACTAGAGCACCTGTGACAGGGAGGGGTGCAAAACCAAAATATGGCCCCCAGCAGCACCCCATTTAAGCATGTTCAGGTGAGTGCAACCACCCCCCCATGTTCCATATATATATATTTGGGAGTCTAGCCAACTCCTTGGTTTTGCACCCCTCCCTGTCACAGGTGCCTCATCTCAGGTCCCTATTTAGCCTTGTACTGCAGAGAGCCTCAGATGGAATTTTTTCCCCAAGTAAGTGGGTTAATCTCATAAGAGCAGACATTAGACTGTGAGAGTAGGACCTGCCAAAGATGGGGTACATTGATGTTGTGGCAGGCTTATGCAATGTATGATCATATAATGTAACTAAATCCCCATTATTTTTTGCCTAGATAAGGTGTTTTTAATTTTTTTTAAAAACTAATAAAATCTGTCAACATTGAAGTTGCTGTTTAGTAGATAGGAGAGTGCGCTGGATCTTGTGTATTGTATAATATGGCCCCCAGCAGCACCCCATTTAAGCATGTTCAGGTGAGTGCAACCACCCCCCCATGTTCCATATATATATATATTTGGGAGTCTAGCCAACTCCTTGGTTTTGCACCCCTCCCTGTCACAGGTGCCTCATCTCAGGTCCCTATTTAGCCTTGTACTGCAGAGAGCCTCAGATGGAATTTTTTCCCCAAGTAAGTGGGTTAATCTCATAAGAGCAGACATTAGACTGTGAGAGTAGGACCTGCCAAAGATGGGGTACATTGACGTTGTGGCAGGCTTATGCAATGTATGATCATATAATGTAACTAAATCCCCATTATTTTTTGCCTAGATAAGGTGTTTTTAATTTTTTTTAAAAACTAATAAAATCTGTCAACATTGAAGTTGCTGTTTAGTAGATAGGAGAGTGCGCTGGATCTTGTGTATTGTATAATATGGCCCCCAGCAGCACCCCATTTAAGCATGTTCAGGTGAGTGCAACCACCCCCCCATGTTCCATATATATATATATATATATATATAATATGTATTTATATATGACTCGATCATCTGGGGTGGCAAGACATAGCCCCTTACATATTATTGGTCAACATATATATTTGTTTTTTCTAATATAAAATATTCCTTTCAGAGTCAAACATTTACTTATACAGTAAGCATACTCACATGCAGACACAGACAGACAATCTCACTGACATACGCAAGCTCATTGATACACAGCGTCAGAGACAAAAAATCTCACTGATATATATATAAGCTCATTGACATAAATACACAAGTTTATAGATGCACACAAATAGGCTCACTGACAGACAATCTCACTGACATGCACAGACAAGCTTATTGGCATACACACACACAAATGTAGTACAGATAAACTGACATGCACAAGCTTACTACAGACAAGATCTGACACGCACAAGCTTACTACAGACAAGCTCACACACACACACACGTTTACTCACCAGAATGCACACACACAAGCTCTCTCACTAGCCGACATATACACACAGACAAGCTCACTCACTAGCAGGCACACACACACACACACACACAAGCGCTCTCACTAGCAGGCACACACACACACACACAAGCTCTCTCACTAGCAGACACACAGACAAGCTCACTCACACACACACACAGACAGGGCTGGCGCCACTGTTAGGTGAACTAGGCATTCGCCTAGGGCGCCGGCCTGCTGGGGGCGGCCACCGGGAATTTCCTGGTGGGCTCACCCTGTCTTGGGCCTCAGCGCTGGGCGTGCGGCTCTAGAGCCGCCCCCCCTCAGCACCGGGCCGCTCCTCCAGGCACCCGAAGGTGGGGGCAGCCAGAAGAGCCCTGTCACAGTATGGCAGAGCAGGTACCTTCTTACCTTGATGACAGGTGCCTGCTCTGCCATCAAATCTCGGTGACCGGAGGAGAGGGGGGAAGGAGAAGGCGGCGAGGGAGGCTGTTCTTGCAGCCTCTCACTCCTCCCTCATGCACCCTCTGTGATGCCATGAGCCATAATATGATGTCATTCCGGCCCCGGTATACTAAACGGCAGGCGGAAGGAGTGAGGAGCTGCCCCACACTGGATCCTAGGGAGGTGAGTGTTTAAGTGTTTGTCAGTGAGTGTGTGTGTGTGTGTCACTGAGTGTCTGCCTGTGTGTGTGTCAGTGAGTGTCTGTGTGTCTGTCAGTGAGTGAGTGTATGTCTGTCACTGAGTGTCTGTCTGTGTGTGTGTGTCTGTCTCTCAGTGAGTCTATGTCTGTCAGTGAGTGTGTGTGTGTCTCAGTGAGTGAGTATATGTCTGTCAGTGACTGTGTGTGTCTGTCACTGAGTGAGTGTATATCTGTCAGTGAGTCTGTGTGTCAGTAAGTGAGTGTATGTCTGTCAGTGAGTGTCTGTGTGAGTGTGTATATCAGTGAGTGAATGTCTTTCAGTGAGTGTGAGTGTGTCAGTGAGTATGTGTGTCTGTCTCTCAGTGAGTGAGTATATGTCTGTCAGTGAATGTGTGTGTCTGTCAGTGACTGAGTGTATATCTGTCAGTGAGTGTGTATGTCAGTGAGTGAATGTATTTCAGTGAGTGTGTCAGTGAGTGAGTATGTGTGTCTGTCTCTCAGTGAGTGAGTATATGTCTGTCAGTGAGTGAGTATATGTCTGTCAGTGAATGTGTGTGTCTGTCAGTGACTGAGTGAGTGTATATCTGTCAGTGAGTGTGTATGTCAGTGAGTGAATGTCTGTCAGTGAGTGTGTGTGTGTATGTCTCTCAGTGTCTGTGTGTGTGTTTGTCAGTGAATGAGTATATGCATGTCAGTGTGTGTGTGTGTCTGTCATTGAGTGAGTGCATGTCTGTCAGTGAGTGAGTGTGTATGTATGTTAGTGAGTCTGTGTGTATGTCTGTCGGTGAGTTTCTGTGTGTTTGTGTCAGTAAGTGAGTGTATGTGTGTCAGCGTGTGTGTGTCTGTCAGTGAGTGAAGTGAAGGGGCGGCAAAATGAATCTTTACTTGGACGGCAGAAATACTTGCACCGGCCCTGCACACAGACAAGCTCACTCACTAGCAGGCATACACACACACAATTTGATTTACACACACACACACACAGAGACACGCTCACTCACTAGCAGGCACGCGCACACACACACACAGACAAGCTCACTCGCTAGCAGGCACACACACAGACAAGCTCACTCACTTGCAGACAAACACACACACACACACACACAAGCTCACTCACTAGCAGACACACACACAGACAAGCTCACTCACTAGCAGACACACACACACACACACAGACAAGCTCACTCACTAGCAGACACACACACACAGACAAGCTCACTCACTAGCAGACACACACACACACACAATCACTGTCATGGCTGAAGCTTACCTGGTAGGTGAAGTTTCCATTTTGTAGCCTCTTCCTTCCGGCGAGCAACGTGTGTGGGGGCGGGGCTTACGCGAGGGAGGCGGAGCTATGTTCAGGAGGTGGGGCATGCGGCCAAAATTAAGGTAAATTGTGCTGGGAGACTGACAGGGCTGTTAGACCGGCCCCAGGTGCCGCGGCCCACCGCAAACTTTCCTGGTATCCCGGTGGGCCAGTCCGGCCCTGAGCATGTTTAAGAATGCACAAGCAACTTACACACTAAATGGTAGTGAATTAGGGATAACCACACACGAGAAGGATTTGGGAATTGTTATAGACAAGAAATTAGGCAGCAATATGCAATGTCAATCTGCAGTTGCTAAAGCCAGTAAGGTTTTGTCATGTATAAATAGGGGCATAAATTCTCGGGATGAAAATATAATTTTGAGTCTTTATAAATCGCTGGTAAGACCACACCTTGAATATGCTGTGCAATTTTGGGCGCCTGTTCTAAAGAAAGATATCATGGCACTAGAAAAAGTCCAGAGACGAGCTACAAAATTGATAAAAGGAATGGAGCATTTTAGTTATGAAGAAAGGTTAAAAAAATTAAATCTGTTTAGTTTTGAAAAACGGCGCCTGAGAGGGGATATGATAACTTTATACAAATATATTCGGGGCCAGTACAAACCTTTATCTGGAAATCTATTCATAAACAGGACCCGAGGTCACACATTTAGGCTGGAAGAAAGGAGATTTCATCTAAGGCAAAGAAAAGGTTTTTATACAGTAAGAGCAATAAGGATATGGAATTCTCTGCCTGAAGAGGTGGTTTTTTTCAGAGTCACTACAGATGTTTAAACTGCAATTGGATAAATACTTACAAAAACATAACATACAGGGATATAATTTCTAATTATATAACAGCTGCTTGATCCAAGGAGACATCTGACTGCTATTTTGGGGTCAAGAAGGAATTTTTTCCTAGTTTGTGGCAAAAATTGGAAGCGCTTCAGACTAGGTTTTTTGCCTTCTTTTGGATCAACAGCAACAACATATGTGAGGAAGGCTGAACTTGATGGACTCTCTTTTCAGCTATGTAACTATGTTAAATTTTTCATTTTTTTCACATTGAAATTCACCAGATTGGTTACGTTGCCTTTGAGACCGTATGGTAGCCCAGGAATGAGAATTACCCCCATTATGGCATTCCATTTGCAATAGTAGACAACCCAAACTTGCTGGCACTCCTGGATTTTCAGTCAGGAAATGTTATTGTCAGAAAGGTCGACGTTTCAGTTCCCAATAGGAACTTTCATCAGGACATCTTGTGTTCTTAAATCCTTGTAAGAGACAAAGTCATTCTAGCACGAACACTTTAATTGTTTAGTTTTTTTTTTTTTTGAGTGAGTACATACATGCCTGAGGTACCCCGACTGCAATCCTCTGGCTTTTTAGCTCGCTTAACATACAGGGTATTAGATTTAACATGCACTATTTTATATTATGGAAAACACGTTTGAAATTGTATAGTCATAGCATGGGTTGATCAAGTATTACAAACATAACAGATGTATCAGATAAATCATAAATTAACTGCTTGAATTGCTGAATTACATACTAGATAGGTCACACTTGTTTTGACATAGTGTGGTTGCACTTTTGCATGTACCTTGTGGGACTGCAGCTGTGTATGCGATAGTTATGTGTCGATTGGGTTGTTTGGTTGGGTTGCAGGTTTTGGTTGCCACGGGCATTGGGCGAGGGCTCAAGCTTATTGCTCCCCATGGCGGGTCTGTTAGCCAGTGTAGCAGGTGTGGGGGCCTAGTGATATTTGTGCCAGGTGAGTGTTGTGGCTTGCTTTATATCTGGTGTTGATAGCGTTATGAGGGTGGTCGTGTAGGATTTTGTGTGTGTAGCCATATGTGCTAGCCTCTATCCCCGTGGGTGCAGGTGTCAGCCAGCACCACTGGTGTAGGTGTAGAGTCTCAAGCTAGCCGATTCCCTGGTTAGGTGATAGGCTTGGGGGTAGCAAAAGATTTAGAGGCAGTCCCAGAAAGTCCTCCCCATAGCCCCAAGCCGTCATGGAGACCTGCATCCGTGTTCCACGAACTAGGAGTTTCCCGTAGGAGGCTGCAGTCTTCCCTGGTCGGGCTCTGCCGTGGGATCCATTGGAGTGTTGCCGGTTGTGGCGCTGAATCCTCGGCACCGGTGTGCGATGCTTGGGGATTAATCCCCAGGAGGTCTTCAGCCCAAGTGGGCCTATCTGGTGAGGCTGTGTACATGTTACGTCTTGAGTGCCCAGGGGGGACTTACGCTTTTCCCGCCTGTCTTCTCCTTGCTTGTTACTTGCTGCTGATAGTGTCTTCTGCCTTGGGGTATCAGTTAGCCCTTCTCGGGGGCCATCACGGTTAGCGAGACGGTGCTGTGTGGTAGACTGGCTCGTTTTGCACGTCGGCTCTGTCTTTGCCCTCACACGTGGCCATAGGTGCTCCGCCATCTTGTGGTGAACCTTTTTGTCCGCACTGTGCAGCTTGGTTGATGTCCGCTGTTTGGGCCTGGCGGACTTTGATTGTGGTCGCCCGTGTGGACCGGGATAACCCCCACCGGTCCAGGGGGGGGGGACAGCCGAACACCGTTCGGAGACCTGGGAGAGCGGCCGTCTCTTCCCAGCTCAAGCCCGGTAGGCCTCAAACCTCGATCGGGTTACTCCGGTACCGTGCAGGGTCGATGCTGGTATCTTCGTGTTCGCCTGTAGCTTGTGGGTGGTTTGGGCACCTTTGTGGATTAGTGGGTGCAGTTGGTACAGAGTTGGCTCCGAAAATTTAGTTTAGGCGCTGGAGCTCAGACTAGATGCGTCTGATCCGTTTGGCGTTCGGCCCTGCCCCCAATTGTTTAGTTTTAACACTGTTTTTACTTGCTTTCATCACTTTATTTTTGTATACTCACTTTGCTCTTACAAGGATTTAAAAATACACTTTATTTTTAATACTAGTACTATTTAATTTGTCCCCAACATTTTAACGTAGGACCCACCAACATTGGGGTACTTTGAAAGCAGTGGTGGGCTTAACATCATATGGCCATATGGTGGAACAAAATCCCCATATTTATGCTTAGATAGGCAATTTAGAAGCCTTCTTTGTGTTGTATTTTTTGTAGTCTGAGTGTGCCGCAACTATCTTTTCCATGTATGTAGTTTGGTCACTGCGGCAGCACCTTTCATGCAAAACGCAGGTCTCGGGTGTGCCCCCAATCCTTTCTCTGTACACGGTATATTTGGAATTCAAACCAGATTCCTTTGGGGTTAAGCACCCCGCCCAGGCCCCCCAGCTTCAGAGGCCCCTTTAGAGGTGGCCACAGGTGTGTGTGTGTGTATATATAGGAGGAGTTTTCAATAGTCAGGTCACTTTTATTATTTTCTCCATTCAACACAGATATCATCTGCAATAGTTAGTATACTCATTCTAGCACTTTGTTTAGTTTTTTTTTTTTTTTGATTGGGTTGAATGTTGCCAGTTTAGCTCTATACAGCGAAGAAAATAGATGTTAACAACACTTTACTGTAGCTCTGGGCAGTCGGGCTTTTAGTAAATAGGGTTTTATATTTATGACTCTAATTGGAATTATATTCTTCGTGTAGGGGAGACTGAATCATCAAAGAATCTCATAAAAAAAAGAGTCACTCTCAGCACCATCACTAATTTACATTATCACAAAGGTCATGGGGCTTCAAGCACCCTAAGGCTACTCTTACAAATGTAGCAATTTGTAAAAAAATAAGAATCTTTAAGACAACCTCTCAGAGCTGTCAATCAGGATTGCTAGAATACTGACTTCTGCCCGCCCAGTGTCAATTAGGTCCAGCTTACTCTCCTTCCTATATAGAGAGTCAGGCTTACTTTTTTTTAAATGTATATTTTTTTTTTTTTTTAATTCTTTATTTTTGTCGTGCATGGTTTGACAAAATGATGTACGTTGCCACAACAGCAAACATAATCACAGTAAGTTCACAGGTTTATACATATGTGGCATTGAGGTAAAAGCACATATTTTTTTTTTTTTTGAAACTTTGTTAAACATAGCATTAATCGTCTTGGCATTTGCTAATTAAGTACATGTTAATAGTAGGAAAGACAATATATAACAGTGTGGGTTCTCGCTTGTATAGATAGTTAAACATAGCATTATTCGTCTTGGCGTTTGCTAAATAGGTATATGTTAATATTAGGAAAGACAATATATAACGGCGTATGTTCCCGCTTGTATAGATAGTTAAACATAGCATTATTCGTCTTGGCGTTTGCTAAATAGGTACATGTGAATATTAGGAAAGACAATATATAACGGTGTAGGTTCTGGCTTGTATAGATAGTTAAACATGGCATTATTCATCTTGGCGTTTGCTAAATAGGTACATGTTTATATTAGGAAAGACAATATATAACGGTGTAGGTTCTCGCTTGTACAGATAGTAGGAAGGGCCTGTCATAAGGTCGAAAACAGAGGAGTGACAAAGGGGGAAAACATGGCATGCATCTGCATCCTAGCGTCAAACAGTTAATGAGTTAATTGTTATGAGGCTGACCCATACGATGTCACATATCTAATGTAGTGTTTGGGCATGTGGCATTATATGTAACTGCAGGTTAAGCTAGGTCTAGATAGGACTTTTTATACAAAACAAGATTGTAACATCCTCTGATCAAAAGGGTTCTTGCATTCCAACCATGGGCGGCCTGGGGTAGAGCCAAACATTATTTAAGGTAAAACCGCTGGGAACAAATGTAGTCACAAAAGTCCTGAGGAGCACAGATTAGTGCTGATAGTAGTCTCCCTTATATGCACTGGGCATCAGAGTCTGGGTGCTTCGCTGATATGCTAGCATGAAACTGTCCAGGCTAAGAATACCTGTGGGGGGCAGCGTGTTGGGTGCTTCAGCCGATGCCTATTGCCGGTAAGAGCTGGGCTTTTTCATTCTGGGTCTCTCCCTTGTCGCCCCTTAGCTTGCTAACGTTGTGTCGGTAGTCGGCTCCGGCGGTGTTTAGTGGCGCTATCTGCACAGTCGCTCGGGTCGTCTTGATCTGTGCATGGGGTCGGTGTAAGCTGTGCTGTACGCCATGATTTTGATCAGGTGACTGGCCTGTTTGCAGCGGTGGTGTCCGTTGCGGGTAGGGGGTTGCACCCGATAGGCTTTCCGCCATTTTCCGTCTCTGGGCCCGCTTGTACCTGCGCGATCGGGCGGCCATTTTGGAGCCTCGTGGCGTCTGCTTATAGTAGCTCCGTCGTGCTGCGGGCCGTATCCACGAGGTCACCATTCTCTCGGCTTGACGATAGGTAGCTCCCCTCTTCTGCAGGGCATACCTGAATTTTGCGCAGAGGTGGTCAAATGTCTCCAAAGGTGACATGGGTTGCTGGGTACGTGTGCTCTGCCTTCCCTGTTTGCGCCGGGCTGCCATTGTGGGTTTGCTCTGTGGGACAGTTTCCCCGTTTTGGCTTGTGTCTGGGTTGCCTGCTTGCTGCCATTGTGGACCGGGATATCCCCCGCCGGTCCAAAGGGGGGGGGGGGTTGGTTGCAGAGAAGTCGCTTTGTGGCTTTTGCTTCGGAGAGAGCGCCCGTCTCTCCCCGGTTTCAGCCTCAGTAGGCCGCATTTGTGTATCTGCATTCCCAGCCTCTACGGGTCCCAGAGTGGTATCACTGGATTCCGGGGGGCACCCCCTACGTGGGTGGCGCACCCCTGAGTGGCTTTGGGTGAAATGGTCGGCGTTTTTGCCCCGAGTTGTGCCCGCTCGGCAGGAGCCCATTTCAGCTGCGTCCGCACGGCTCGGCGGTCAAGCTCCGCCCCCCACTTTGTTTAGTTTTAACACTGTTTTTAATTGCTTTCATCACTTTATTTTTGTATACTCACTTTGCTCTTACAAGGATTTAATAATACACTTTATTTTTAACACTAGTACTATTTAATTTGTCCCCAACATTTTAGCGCACCTTTCATGCAAAACGCAGGTCTCGGGTGTGCCCCCAATCCTTTCTCTGTACATAGTTAGAATGTAATGACACGTCCTAATGTCAATAAAGTGTTAATAAGAACAGTTGTTTTAGTTGAAATAGATATAGCTATTGAATGCAAGTTATTGGCTTTAAATTAGTTTATATCCAATAGGAGCATTCCATATGCAATTTTATTAAGACACGGAGGCTCCTATTATGCTGCACTCTTTCTTTATTTACCTCAGCAGCAAGAAAAATAACATTAAATCAGTATAAAAGAAACCAGTAAATAACATGAGGTATATCTTCCTAGCAACAGGAACAGCCAATCAGCATCCTCTTTATAGCATAATAGGCAGTGTCCAGTATACTACTTCCTCTTTCTTTGCTGCTACCTCAGTTAAGTGACACTGGGTCCCACGGTTCTTAACTGTGGGATCTTTTACTTTACTTTATTCATATCATTACTGTGGTTAATATAGGTATTATATTTTAATTATAATATTTTCATGTTTATAAATATATTTATTTACTTAATTTGCTTGTTATATGCTTTATTGTATGTCCTTTGATAATTTCTTTCCCCTCGGACCTCCCTCGCCCCAAGATTACCATCCATTGGGGCTCAGGGTTGTCTTTGAGGATCTTTATCCCATGTAAAGGGCAATTGTGCTGTTTTTTTCCCCGTCATTTATCTGTCTGGCTGCTGCTCTGCCACCAACTACAAGAAGTTGGGGTTTAGTTATAGTGGCAGCTCCTGTGTTTTTATATTACAATTGCTATTTTTTCACTATTGTGAGTACTTTCATTTCTTAATCCTGTTTAGTTATTTATTTATTTTTTACTTGAGGGTTACTCAACCCTTTTCTTTTGGTATTATTTTACTTTATTCATCCCCTTGTTTGTATATTTATGATGCAGTCTGACCGGGTCTTTCTGTGCCTTCTGGGTCTACAGCAAACATGCAGATTCATGTAGAAGCCTCTCCAGGTATCTCTGGAGATGAGGCTGAATTTCTGCTTTACTGATCCTGCTGACATGCAGGCTTTAATTGACACTTCCATGGCAAAAGCAATGACAAGGCCCTGGTGTCAGGCCGCAATGCCTCATATAAGGCTAAAAACACTCCTCCAAAACAATAGAGATGGACAGTACCATACCTGTCACGGATGGCGCAATTAATTTACCAACGCGCAAAAGAGCTACTAGTTGGGCAAAATCGACTAGACTTTGGAAAAGGGCAAAAGCCCAATTGACCTCTGAATCCGAGCTCAGTGATATTGAGGAGGAGTTCCCCGAGTTCTATATGGAGGTGTACCTGTACTCACACCTGCTCTGCTTCAGGCTGGTCGCAAGGCCTCATATATAAGGCTAAACACTCCTCCAAAACAATAGAGATGGACAGTACCATACCTGTCATGGATGGCGCGATTCATTTACCACCGCGCAAAAGAGCTACTAGTCGGGCAAAATCGACTAGACTTTGGAAAAGGGCAAAAGCCCAACTGAATTCTGAATCTGAGCTCAGTGATATTGAGGAGGAGTTCCCTGAGTCCTATACGGAGGATTCAGAGGATATTTCTGATCCTGATTATGAAATTACTGATGAAGAGGATGCTCATCCCGTTTGGGATACACGTCCTGTTAGATTATAGATTAGTCCATACTCTGGATGCAATATACTTGGCAACATGGTCTGAGGAGACCACTGGGTGACATAGGTCATCAGGTTCGAATAGGGGTTCACATTGAGTGTCCAAGATCCTATCGGTGTCCCTGAGTCCGGACTCAGGGACACCGATAGGATCTTGGACACTCAATGTGAACCCCTATTCGAACTCAGGGACACCGATAGGATCTTGGACACTCAATGTGAACCCCTATTTGAACCTGATGACCTATGTCACCCAGTGGTCTCCTCAGACCATGTTGCCAAGTATATTACATCCAGAGTACGCAAGCCTTTTGAGAAGGCTAGGTGAAATAAATTGCGGGCTGAATCCACGCCGAACAGTCCCTGATGACTCATGTAAAACGCTATCAGTCGATCCTAAGATCATTCCGTTCCTGAGTAAGAGGATGGAAGCCATCTAAAGGCTTAGATTTTCATTGCAAAACTGTCGGGATAAAATCCTGGGCATCATGGGCTCAGCAGCCAAGATCTTTGAAGCAGTAGAGTATGATCTAGAATTAGATTGCGCCATCTTAAGTGGTTAGATCCAGAGAGTGATTTAAGTTGGCAACGTCAACAATGCGGGTTGTCACAGAACGTCACAAATCGATCTTGCTCAAGATTGAGCCCAAACGTTTAACTATGGCTCTGAACGAGCCAGATAACACGATTTCTTTGAACAATGCACTATACCAACCTCCTTCCCACAAAGTGGTCGACCCTGGGTTGTTAGTGGCCTAAGAGGTGCTCCTAAGAAGTCTTCACAATTTCCATTCTTCCTTACTGATAGTGGGGGGCAGGCTCACACATTTTTCCCATGTATGATCCCTCATTTCATCAGATGCTTAGGTTCTTCACACTGTGAAAGGGTATTGCATAGACTTCCTTTCTCTACCTGTTCAATGTTCCCCATCAAGGGAAATAGTTTTTTCCCAATGAGACACAGACCTGGTCTCCGTGGACAATCAATCGTAGAGATTCCGGCCCATACCCTGGGTTACGTGAGCAACCTTTTCTTGTTTCCCAAAAAAGGCAAAGGTATCCGTCCAGTGATAAATTTGAGACAGCTCAATAGTTACGAGCATATCAGCACTTCCAAGATGGAAGGAGGGCACTGTTTAAGGGATCTTCTCCAGCGAGCAGATTGGATGGCCAAATTGGATCTGCAGGATGCATATGTCACAGTGCCTATCCCAGTACAACATCAAGATCGAGAACTTCCTGCAATTTACATGGTAGGGCAGTAAATAGAGGTTCAGGTGCCTCCCATTCGGACTGTCTTCGGCTCCATGGTGCTTCACCAAGCTCACGTCTTATAATATATTTAGATGGCATTTTCCTTCTGGCTCAGTCTATTCAATTAATCCGGACATACCTTGCATGGACTTTGACTCTGTTAGAGAACCTAGGCTTCCTGATCAATTGGGAGAAATCCATTATCGTTCCCACGCAACAAATCAAATTTCTGGGTTATATTGAATTATTGTAGATTCTACCCTTCAAACTCTACACCGTCCGGTGGCAAAATTAGCCATTATCAAGAAGGAGATAGGCGAACACTAGCAACCTCTCAACTCTCTCTCAAACAACTGTTGAGAATGTTAGGCCTTTTAGCTGCATCTATACAGGCCATTTTTCCAGGTCTTCTTGGCTATCGAGATCTACAACGATTACAAACTTCATCTCAAGCACAGCGCATCATACACAGATATGGTAACTCTAGACTCAGAAGCGGAGGATGAACTCCAATGGTGGCTTCTTCACATGGAAGCTTGGAATAACCGCACCATATTTTGTACAACTCCAGATTTGATAATCAAATCCGACGCAAGTTTGCATGGTTGGGGTGCTCAATGTGGAACTATTTCGTGTCGATTCAAACCTGGAATCGACACTCCACATCAATTGTTTGGAACATCTGGCTGGTTCCTTTGCAGTCCACAGTTTCTCCCCAACTCAAGCCCAATGCGCTTTCCTTCTGAAGATGAAGATGTCAGCAGTCCGCTACATCAATCACTTGGAGGCACAAAATACAAAATTCTGACCTACATGATTGCTGGCAATTTTGCCTCAGACACGGCCTTTCAGTCACGGCAGAATATATTCAAGGTCTCTCCAACACTACGGCGGACTGGTATTCACGCCAACTCAGAGATTCCAGCGACTGGCACTTGGATTCCATGGTCTTCCAAGACATCTGGAACCTATGGGGTCTATTGGAAATAGATCTTTTCGCTTCTCGTTTGAATGCTCAACTTCCCCGTTTTTTTAGTTGGAGACCATATTCCGATAGCACTGGCTATGAATGTTTTCTCCAAGGAATTATGATTTTCTGCCCTTTGCACTGATTCCCTGTTGCCTTTACATCTACATCGCCAGTCTGGCACCTGGTGATCATGGCTCCTCTATCGCCGTTCAAACCATAGTTCTCTCCTCTTCAGGAGATGGTTATCGACCTTCCATCTCTCGAGTGCCTTCTTCAGGATCCAGACGGTGTACCCCTTGTTCTCCAAGGTCTCTTGCATCTCATAGTGTAGTGTATTTCAGGGAACCTTGGTCGGTCAAGGGAGTTTCGCAATCAACTCCCCAACTTATCAAGGGTGCACCCAACACGAGACAGGCTTATAAATCTGCTTGGAGCAGATGGCATAGTTGGTGCATGAAATTAAATTTAAATCCCATATCGGCTCCTTTTATGTCTGTCCTCCATTTTTCTGACTTCTATGATGAAGGTAAAGCCTATCGCACTGTGGAAGTTACCGATCGTCCATTTCTGCTGGCCATCAAATTTTCGATTGGACGCCTGTCGGTTGACATCCTGTCGGTTGACATTCTCTGAGGAATATGGTTTGCTCATCCACCCTTACCACGATACTCTGTCTTGTGGGATGTCTCTATTGTCTTGAAATTTTTTCTTGCAAGAGGTTTTTCTGACGTATGAGCTCTTGAGGTGGTTGCTCGTTCCTTTACTCTAGAAGGTGTCCTCTTTGACATTTCACGAAGGACGAACACCTCCTCTAAAATCAATTTTACCCAATTTTCCCTGATAGATCTCTCCTTTGCCCTGTTGCATACTAATGAGTGTGTGAACATCGTTCCACTACGTTACGGAATCCTTTGAAACAGGAACTCTTCATCTTCTTCCGGTGTCTACTCTTGCCTGGTGGGTCAAATACGTTATGTCTCTAGCAGGTATTGATACCTATGTGTCTGTGCCTCATTCGGTTCGTGGGGCAATGGCTTCTAAGGCTTCCTCGATTGGTTGTCGCTTGGAGGATATTATGAGAGCGTCTGGTCTTCGGAGTCTACATTCCATGATTTCTACTTTAGACCTATTCAACACTTCACAGGAGACATAATTTCACAGCTTTGAACTAGCATAATAGGAGCCTCTGTGTCTTAATAACATTTACAGATTTTACTATTAACATGACGTAAAGTCATGATTTTATTAATGACACGGAGGCGAGTATTATCCCTCCCTCCCATCCTTGGAGGTTTGGTCTTCTCTGGGTAAGTTGACTTCACGGTAAGTCTTTTTTGATTACTGGGTTTTATCCTTGTTAATGACTGTCAAGAGCTTTAGGTTTGACTAAACTGAATTTCATGTTATGTATATATATCTGATATTCCATGTAATGCGAAATTATGTATAAATCCAGTTTTATACTTGGGTATTACCATATTCTCCTTTCTCTTCCAGCTTGACTTCGAGATCCAGTTTAAGGCTCGTATACCCTCTAATTGGAGCCCACTTTTTATTTGGATTTGTTGTCCTTGTTCGGGATCGCAAGAAAGAGGAAGTAGTATACTGGACACTGCCTATTATGCTATAAAGAGGATGCTGATTGGCTGTTCCTGTTGCTAGGAAGATATACCTCATGTTATTTACTGGTTTCTTTTATACTGATTTAATGTTATTTTTCTTGCTGCTGAGGTAAATAAAGAAAGAGTGCAGCATAATACTCGCCTCCGTGTCATTAATAAAATCATGACTTTACGTCATGTTAATAGTAAAATCTGTAAATTAACCAACAAGGGACACTTTGCATCTTCACATTCTTTGAATTTTTTTTTTGTTTTTGATTTTTAAAAAAAAAATTAAAAAAAAATCGGCACACTGAAATTCAGCATGGCAAAAAAACAAAAATAACAGGGTTGAGGACATGTAACAGCCCATTACAGAATGTCAACATACATATTAGACCAATCAGATTCAAATATTTAAAAGCTTTAGATAAATCGGGCACTTATGCAGGATTCATGACCCTGGTGCCTTTGCTGATGGAATAAAGTGGAGACAGCAGCAGTTGTGTAGGCCATAAAAAAAAAATCATCCTTACATCAAAAAACACAATAAATTATATATACTGTACACTGTGTGTTATCTATTATCTTACAAGTGATACAGGTAGTAATCTTGTATACAATGGTGGAGCACTATTGTGATAGAAGTCAAACAAATTGCTTACCCTTATATTAGTGTACAACCACAGTAGGAAACATATATAAAAGAGAGAATACAGACCAATATAGCGCACATTGCAATTATTACATATGTGCATACAAATGGTAATTTTACAGCAAGACAGGAGGTTCGTATTATGCATTAACTTTCTTTACTTAACTCCAGCCGCAGAAACATTTTTTTCAATAAAGTTTAGTAAATAATCCGAAGTGAGTTCGCGGTTTGTCAGTATTCGGTAATTTTCATACGAATTGTTACTTTTCGGTTATTTTGAATGACTCGCGTTCAGTAGTTTTCTCGCGAATAGCGGCCATTCGTTGTTTTTGTATTCGTTTATTATACTCGCGTTTGCATACGAACTTGTATTTCACTGTTCAGTTTAATTCAACAGTTTTCATGCGAACCGCTGTACGCGCGATTTCAGTTAGTCCCTCATAGATCGGTGACAGTATTATGGGCGGGAACTCCAGTTAGTTGGTTCTTAGCTAACTTTCCTGCCCACTTTACCTCAGCACCGCGTTTCTCCACAACTTTGTTGCTCTTTGTTGGTAATTATTATAAGTTTGAAATTATATGACTTTCCTGTCAGGATTTTACCTAATCTTTTGCAACATTATTTTACTATTTACTATAGTAATTACAATTTGTTGCAATATTGAAAGATGAGTTCTACAGAAATTAGACAAACTCCTTCTTAGTCACCAAAACCTGGTGCTACTCATGACTGTGAAATCATCACTGAGGATTCTTTACAAAATATTGTAGACTTATCCGTTCACAAATCAATTTCATCTGCAATGTCTTCCATGCAAGAAACAATTGCAAAGTCTGTGGCTCAGACCATAAGCAATTCAAAACCTAGTGATAAGACTCAATTCAGACCAGTTGTGGTCACCTGTAGAGTCAGAATGGAATTTAGCTCAAGGATTCAGGAGGTCTGGGAAGGCCACCCAGAAACGCAAGCACTGCTTTGACGGTCCTTTAGAATCCCCGGGCTGTTAAGTCACATAAGATGGGGAAAGACCAAGATCATAACAAAATGCGTGTCTCACGCAAAACTGAAGAGTGCAATCAATCACTCAAAAGGCCCTCTGTTTGTGAGGAAGACAGACTAGCTCGGAAGGCCATTCACAGGAGCAAACGTGACTACTATAATACCTCCTCGAATGATGACTCCTCTTCAAACTCAGAAGATGAAATATCTGAATCTTATTCTGCCCCAAATTATTCACCTGTTTCAGAGGCACCTAAGCGTCTCTCTAAATCTGATGAGAATATTATAATGGATGTAAATGAGAAACCATTATTTGACCCAGACCATATTAAGCACCCTAGGCCAGCCAAATGTATCCCTATGGCTCATGTAGCCAAATATCTTTAATGCTGGTTGAGGAAGCCTCTTGACCAAGCAGCTAGAAATAAGCTAAGAGCCGAATGCCCTAAACCGACTTTATCTAAGAAAGTCGCACAGACCCCGATCTAGATCCCACTATTGTGCAATTTTTAACAAAATCAGGGAAGAACCCAAGTAAAGGACTTGACAGATCACGAACATCTTGTCAAGATAAATTAATGGACATATCTGGTCCTGTGGCAAAAATGTTTGAGACTTTAGAACAAGCTGCAGCTTCTGGAATTCCTCCCAGCATTGATATTTTGAGAGGTTGGACCCAACACATTGTATGCTTTTTGGTGAATACTAATGCAGCTCTGACCAGCGAACGCCGCAGGTCTATTTTAGTGAAAATTGACCCCCAGTTGTCGAATTTAGCCACTTCTGAAACTGGACCAGCAGCTGAAGGTCTCCTATTCGGAGAATCTTTTATTAAAGACATTAATAAATATGTAAATTTATTTAGCTCCCTTAATAAGGGATAGTACATAATCCAAGCAACTGGCACTTTTGCTTCGATCGAAACAGTTTTACGAGCAGAATATCGTCCCAGCCTTTCCAATACAGTAGAAGATTGGAAGTCACGTTTCCTAGTGGATTACAGCGACTGGATGTTGGTTGCCAACATCTTAAAACAACTACTTTCCTTGTGGGATCCGTTTCAATACGATCTCTTTGCATCACGACTCAATTGCCAACTAGAAACATTCTCAATGTTTCTAGTTTGGCAATTGAGTCGTGATGCAAAGAGATCGTATTGAAACGGATCCCACAAGGAAAGTAGTTGTTTTAAGATGTTGGCAACCAACATCCAGTCGCTGTAATCCACTAGGAAACGTGACTTCCAATCCAGAGGCAGCAGATTGGGATGCATCCCTCCAATCCTAGAAAGACTGAGTCAATTATGCATTTCCCCTATTTGCGATGATATCCCGGGGTACTTCTGAAAGCATGGTCTCAGAAATCAACCCTACTGGTAATAACCCCTCTCTGGCCATCACAACCATGGTTCCCTCAGCTTCTCAGCATGCTATGATAGACTACCCACGACTCATACAGATGCATCGGGATGCTCTTCGCGATCCAGAGGGAAATCTTCATCCTCTAGTACGACAAGGCCAACTACCTTTCATAGCATCTCATCTCGGGTCATACGAATCTACATTTAAACAGTTTTATTTTAGACCTAGCATGTATGTTTCAAATATAATATTGTAATATCTTAATGTATTTGAGATATATTTCTATGATTATTCAGCTTTCAACATGCATAATACGAGCCTCCTGTCTTTCTCTAAAATTAAAGATTTTCCTAGTCTTGTCGTCAGAAAATATAGATTTTATTAAAGACAGGAGGCGAGTATTATCCCTCCCATTAACCCACCCTGTTCTTTATGTTTCAGCTTAATCCTGTTTGGAGTTTCATCGTTCTTATCCTTTGAGTTCACTCTACTAGATACTACTTCTAGATTCGCAGCTCGAAAGAGGAAGAATATTGGGGATCATTCACGATATAGACTATGCTGATTGGCTACCGAGTGTTCCATTTCAGTTGCTCTATTTTTTTTGTCTTTTATTTACTAAACTTTTTTGAGAAATGTTTCTGCGGCTGGAGTTAAGTAAAGAAAATCTTTAATAAAATCTATATTTTCTGAGGTCAAGGCTAGGAAAATCTTGAAGCTGATTCACTCACACGGACTGGAGTCCAAGTTTATAGGCTCCTTAATTAGCGCATCTGTGCTTTCAGGGTAGCAACACAAAGTGCTGCGGAATTAGTTGGTGCTATAAAAATACCAACAACAAAAATAATAACCCTCTCCTGGTGTAAATGTACTATCACTTAAAGCACAGGTAATAAAGGAAAACCCAAGAGTGTAGTATTTTAAAAATAATTTAAAACTTTCAACCATATAATCAAGTAGTTGAGCACACGGTTTAGAGCCATAAAATCCTGGCTCTGAGGTAAATAAGCTTGGAGCCAATTTGAGGGGTGGCACTTTACCCATTAATGAGGTTACTGGAACTCCACAGGACCACAGAAAAGGGCTATGTGTAATTTATTAATCCAATTTAAAACAATGATGAAAAACAAATATAGCAAAAATAAAATGAATGTTGCACTTGCTTCAAACGGTCCTTAAAATTGCCAAAATGCATTTCACTCAAACCATGAGTCTCCTCAGTCAGCTGTAATGAGGTCCAGGAAATCCACCATTTTTAAATGTGAGCTGGGTCTTCCCTCCAAAACAGAGGTCTAAAAGCTAGCTAAGCATCATGGGAAATGTAGTCCAGGAATAATTTATGGTGTCAAGGTTAGCCATCACTAGAGAGCACTGGCTCTTCTAGTTACCATTATCTAGCTAGCTCCAGTTTTCAGTGTTTGCTCTAAAATCTAAGCAACACCAGTACATAGTTCAGACTATAAATTAAATGTTTTGCCTAATAACTGCAGAAATGGTGTTCATCTTGTTCTAGTTTTGTTTCCTAAAACGTGCAACAATATTGACATGTCATGTTTTATATTTACAACTTCCCGTGTCTTATACTCTTGTGGATCTGTCATCAAAAGCTTGTTTGTCTAACACTGGGGAAAAAAAAATGAATGACAAAAAAAAAAAAGTTACACCTTACTGCAAACCACAAAATGCAACGTCAAAGATGATATCATTCAATCTAGGCATGTATAAAAGTAGATTCTTATTTTCTTTAAAAAAAAAAGTAGTATTGTAGAGGAAAAGAGAACGTGTCCCTAAATGGGCACAATTGTTAAGTCAACTCTGGCTCTAAATGGGTGAATAATGAATGAAAATTTTGTAACAATGTAGCTTTCTACGTACATCATGATTACAGTGCGCACACAAACACTATTGTATTTTTTATGTAGTCCTGTCCACCAACACATCACCCACCCATTTGCTTGAATGGCATTGATGTATATTTGAATCACAAAAGCAAATAATATACCACTTTCTTGCATGGTACAGTGATACAATGAAAGGTGATAAAAATAAAATTCAATATAGGTCTTTCATGCACCAGATAGACAAACCAGTCATGACAAAAAAAAAATTGTCAAAATGCATTATTGATGTTTTGCGCCACAGTCAAAATGGAGTAGTAAATACAAGATACTCCCTCTTGGCTATGTCCAAGGTAGAAAGTTGACATGCAGGGCTGTCCCGAGAATCCAGTATACCAAGAAATAGCCTAGCAGTACTCGTGTTTGGGGTTGCAGTGACTTCCATGAACGGAGAAGACGAAGGGCAGGGTTAGATGATACACACCCTCTTTCAAGACCCCATATCCAGGGCTCATTTTTCTGGAGCTGGTGAGAGCAGTACCAAAAGAGTACTGGAGAAGATGACAAAAGCAGTCGGGTGAGGACCTGTGGAAAGCAGAAACAAAATGTATGACCTTTTCAGTGTGTACGTTTTGCTTAAAAACTGAACACAATAATAAGCACTATCTAAACACACCTACACCATCCACATTTTGGCTTACATTCTCTTCAATGCACATTTATTTTACTATTTTCTCTATACATTATTCAAGTTTTCTTTACCTGTATATGCATACAGAGGACTCCAAAAACCATAAGTGCTGTAATGTGTGCCACATAAAGGAAAACTCGATGTCCACAATATCCACTGGATGACTTCAGCTGTACTGTCCTCAGTCCCAAACTTATGCATAGGTATGGATTGGCCTGAAAATACTCCCATATCGCTCTAGTGCTCAATAATATCACTGGTAATGCCAGAAGAAAATTTGGAAGCTGGCGCAGCTGAAAGTACTGGAGGAAGCCAACTCCCCAGTACTCACTTTGTATAGAGGAATAGGCCATTGGAAGGTAGGTTGAGCACCAGGTGGGAAATTGTGCACCTGGAAGACGGTACTCCTTAGTTATTGCTAATTTCACTAGTTCTCTAGGAACTTTATTTTTTGTTGCAGAGGCCAGGCAGAATGTAGAATAACTAAAATACTGGAAAAGTGCAAATGGAAGAATTACCACAAAAATCCCTAGAAAGGTCCTTCCCATTCTATGGCAATTTCGTGAGCCATTCACAATTGATTGGACCACTGCATGCAGCAAAAACCCCACATTGGTCATACCATTGGAACGAGAGGCTGTAGCAAGGGATAGAAAAATACAACCACGGAGGATCATGTGCTTTTCCAGTAGCCACAATCCTATAAAAGTGGCAAGTGCAAACAAGCTCTCTGAGTAGGCAGCAGTCATAAAAATTGAAGCTGGGCTCATGCAGAAGAGTAGAGATGCCAAAAAGGCAGTACTGCGAGACTGCAGAGCTACACAGCCCAGAAGGTATAATGAAATAGCTGCTAATGTGAAACAGAAACAGTTTAGCAGAGCAGCAGATACCAGAAGTCTACTGCGTAAGGTGAGCGTCCATTTCAAAGGATAAAGTGGTCCATTGGCCAAACCAGTCAGACAGATAGGGAGCAATGGAAAGAATGCCATATTGTGTTCATATACATATCCATGTTCTGCTATGAAGAGGAAATGTTCAGCATCCCATCTTCCAAGCCCCCCTAGAAGAAATTCTGTTAGGTGATCCCCCGTACTATCTGGAGAGGTATGTGGAGGGGAGAAGGCATCAGCTTTATGGTCTGGAATTAGAGTGTTGAAGACTATCTGGTGAAGAGATAGAAACATGACAATTTACATATTACTGTTTGTATATTTTCAGTTTTTACATTAATTATTGCTGAGTAACACCATATTTGTACTCCAACAAAAATGTACAATTCACATATTGGGATCTGGAATTATTGCCACAAAAATTTGAATAATTCTAAACAAACAAGGAATTTTCTGCCTGGTGCAGTGATTACTCTGTGTGAAATTGCAGTAGTAGGCAAGTTATTTTGAGCAGCAACTATTTCAATATTATAATAAACTTTTTTTTAAATGATAAGTGTAAATCTGAGGGCATCTTATCCTGTTGTCCTTGCTTAGAAATTCTGGGAGAACACAGAGGGAAAAGTATAGCAATTGAGTGGCTTCCAAGCTAACCCTTTTTGGGGTTATTACGTTATTATAGGAAGCGATCCTCTTGTCTCAGGATCTTGGAATGTTATTATTCAAGATAAGACACTCCATTGTCTGGACAGATATAGTAGAAGTGCCACATGATCAAATAAACAACTGTATTATTATTTTTTAAGAATTTTACACTTAAACATTGACATGTGGCATATGTGCAGCTCAGTCATCTTTATTGCACATTTTAGCCAATATTTGAAATTATCTTATGTTTCCCATTACTTGTATAGCTTGCCCATTAATCAGACTTGACTTGATCACTAAAATAGAAGATTGTTTCTATACTTAAAATACATTTTCTTTGCCTTATTAAAGCCATGGCAGCATTACACTCTCTCACTTCTTCTATGCAGGGTTGTGGAGACAGTTGCTGCATGAAAGGGAGTGAGCAGTATTGTGTATAGTAATTTCACAGTTCTGTTTTCTGTACTTTTTGCTATGAGGGAAGAAGATACCCATAAGCAAAAAAGCTTTATTAAAAAAAAAAAAAGTTTAGTAAATAGGAAGCAATTTTACATTTTTAATATGCTCACGTTTAAAAACTTTGATTTATCTCTTACGTATCTGTATCATGTTTTGTTAGTTTTAAAAGACGTTTTATTTACTTTTATTCAGCACCAGGGAAAACTCATGGCACTCTTCTGCACGCCCTCTCCTGGCATCACAGGAGCAACACTGTGGTCCAATCACAGGCTTCTCACAGAATTTGTGAGTAGAAAATTCTAGCCATGTATCTACAGTGCCAGAGCGTCTGGTGAGAGTTGAATATTAGATACACAAAAAGAATGTGGGAATAGTGTAAACTAAAAATGAAAAAATTAGATACTTACTTCTTTTATCCATAGGAGTTCCAATCTGTTTTTTGTATGCCACCGATTTGATTAAGTATTCCTCTTTACACATTTTTAAACTTTTGGGGATGAATTTTATCTTTGAACATTTATCAAAGAAGTTTTAAAAAATAACAACACAACTACCTTGGACACCATTGAGATAATTGAGAACCTCCATTTAGAAAAACCTTTACATTTCTATGCGGAGGCATCAGTCTCATTTCACATGTTTTGAGTAAGGTGTGAATTGCAGTATTATTTCTAACCCTAATATCAGCAGCATACTTACCAACTTTCATTATTCCAGTATTTCAATCCAATCACTTATTCTAATTGGAAATTGTAAGTGATAGACTGTTACTCTCCTATGGAATTAGTACCTTGCCGAAATTAAAAACATACCGGGATCTGCCACCTACATCAGGGGCGACCTGGTGATAAGCCTGCTACCCGCATCGAGAGTCTGGAAGTTCGGAGACCCTTGGTTGAAGACTGCGGCCTGTGGACGATGGAAGAGGCGGCCGCTCTCCTCGCCCACGCATTGCAGGTGCGGTCTCACCGGTCTTTATGCTATAAAGAGGATGCTGATTGGCTGTTCCTGTTGCTAGGAAGATATACCTCATGTTATTTACTGGTTTCTTTTATACTGATTTAATGTTATTTTTCTTGCTGCTGAGGTAAATAAAGAAAGAGTGCAGCATAATACTCGCCTCCGTGTCATTAATAAAATCATGACTTTACGTCATGTTAATAGTAAAATCTGTAAATTAACCAACAAGGGACACTTTGCATCTTCACATTCTTTGAATTTTTTTTTTGTTTTTGATTTTTAAAAAAAAAATTAAAAAAAAATCGGCACACTGAAATTCAGCATGGCAAAAAAACAAAAATAACAGGGTTGAGGACATGTAACAGCCCATTACAGAATGTCAACATACATATTAGACCAATCAGATTCAAATATTTAAAAGCTTTAGATAAATCGGGCACTTATGCAGGATTCATGACCCTGGTGCCTTTGCTGATGGAATAAAGTGGAGACAGCAGCAGTTGTGTAGGCCATAAAAAAAAAATCATCCTTACATCAAAAAACACAATAAATTATATATACTGTACACTGTGTGTTATCTATTATCTTACAAGTGATACAGGTAGTAATCTTGTATACAATGGTGGAGCACTATTGTGATAGAAGTCAAACAAATTGCTTACCCTTATATTAGTGTACAACCACAGTAGGAAACATATATAAAAGAGAGAATACAGACCAATATAGCGCACATTGCAATTATTACATATGTGCATACAAATGGTAATTTTACAGCAAGACAGGAGGTTCGTATTATGCATTAACTTTCTTTACTTAACTCCAGCCGCAGAAACATTTTTTTCAATAAAGTTTAGTAAATAATCCGAAGTGAGTTCGCGGTTTGTCAGTATTCGGTAATTTTCATACGAATTGTTACTTTTCGGTTATTTTGAATGACTCGCGTTCAGTAGTTTTCTCGCGAATAGCGGCCATTCGTTGTTTTTGTATTCGTTTATTATACTCGCGTTTGCATACGAACTTGTATTTCACTGTTCAGTTTAATTCAACAGTTTTCATGCGAACCGCTGTACGCGCGATTTCAGTTAGTCCCTCATAGATCGGTGACAGTATTATGGGCGGGAACTCCAGTTAGTTGGTTCTTAGCTAACTTTCCTGCCCACTTTACCTCAGCACCGCGTTTCTCCACAACTTTGTTGCTCTTTGTTGGTAATTATTATAAGTTTGAAATTATATGACTTTCCTGTCAGGATTTTACCTAATCTTTTGCAACATTATTTTACTATTTACTATAGTAATTACAATTTGTTGCAATATTGAAAGATGAGTTCTACAGAAATTAGACAAACTCCTTCTTAGTCACCAAAACCTGGTGCTACTCATGACTGTGAAATCATCACTGAGGATTCTTTACAAAATATTGTAGACTTATCCGTTCACAAATCAATTTCATCTGCAATGTCTTCCATGCAAGAAACAATTGCAAAGTCTGTGGCTCAGACCATAAGCAATTCAAAACCTAGTGATAAGACTCAATTCAGACCAGTTGTGGTCACCTGTAGAGTCAGAATGGAATTTAGCTCAAGGATTCAGGAGGTCTGGGAAGGCCACCCAGAAACGCAAGCACTGCTTTGACGGTCCTTTAGAATCCCCGGGCTGTTAAGTCACATAAGATGGGGAAAGACCAAGATCATAACAAAATGCGTGTCTCACGCAAAACTGAAGAGTGCAATCAATCACTCAAAAGGCCCTCTGTTTGTGAGGAAGACAGACTAGCTCGGAAGGCCATTCACAGGAGCAAACGTGACTACTATAATACCTCCTCGAATGATGACTCCTCTTCAAACTCAGAAGATGAAATATCTGAATCTTATTCTGCCCCAAATTATTCACCTGTTTCAGAGGCACCTAAGCGTCTCTCTAAATCTGATGAGAATATTATAATGGATGTAAATGAGAAACCATTATTTGACCCAGACCATATTAAGCACCCTAGGCCAGCCAAATGTATCCCTATGGCTCATGTAGCCAAATATCTTTAATGCTGGTTGAGGAAGCCTCTTGACCAAGCAGCTAGAAATAAGCTAAGAGCCGAATGCCCTAAACCGACTTTATCTAAGAAAGTCGCACAGACCCCGATCTAGATCCCACTATTGTGCAATTTTTAACAAAATCAGGGAAGAACCCAAGTAAAGGACTTGACAGATCACGAACATCTTGTCAAGATAAATTAATGGACATATCTGGTCCTGTGGCAAAAATGTTTGAGACTTTAGAACAAGCTGCAGCTTCTGGAATTCCTCCCAGCATTGATATTTTGAGAGGTTGGACCCAACACATTGTATGCTTTTTGGTGAATACTAATGCAGCTCTGACCAGCGAACGCCGCAGGTCTATTTTAGTGAAAATTGACCCCCAGTTGTCGAATTTAGCCACTTCTGAAACTGGACCAGCAGCTGAAGGTCTCCTATTCGGAGAATCTTTTATTAAAGACATTAATAAATATGTAAATTTATTTAGCTCCCTTAATAAGGGATAGTACATAATCCAAGCAACTGGCACTTTTGCTTCGATCGAAACAGTTTTACGAGCAGAATATCGTCCCAGCCTTTCCAATACAGTAGAAGATTGGAAGTCACGTTTCCTAGTGGATTACAGCGACTGGATGTTGGTTGCCAACATCTTAAAACAACTACTTTCCTTGTGGGATCCGTTTCAATACGATCTCTTTGCATCACGACTCAATTGCCAACTAGAAACATTCTCAATGTTTCTAGTTTGGCAATTGAGTCGTGATGCAAAGAGATCGTATTGAAACGGATCCCACAAGGAAAGTAGTTGTTTTAAGATGTTGGCAACCAACATCCAGTCGCTGTAATCCACTAGGAAACGTGACTTCCAATCCAGAGGCAGCAGATTGGGATGCATCCCTCCAATCCTAGAAAGACTGAGTCAATTATGCATTTCCCCTATTTGCGATGATATCCCGGGGTACTTCTGAAAGCATGGTCTCAGAAATCAACCCTACTGGTAATAACCCCTCTCTGGCCATCACAACCATGGTTCCCTCAGCTTCTCAGCATGCTATGATAGACTACCCACGACTCATACAGATGCATCGGGATGCTCTTCGCGATCCAGAGGGAAATCTTCATCCTCTAGTACGACAAGGCCAACTACCTTTCATAGCATCTCATCTCGGGTCATACGAATCTACATTTAAACAGTTTTATTTTAGACCTAGCATGTATGTTTCAAATATAATATTGTAATATCTTAATGTATTTGAGATATATTTCTATGATTATTCAGCTTTCAACATGCATAATACGAGCCTCCTGTCTTTCTCTAAAATTAAAGATTTTCCTAGTCTTGTCGTCAGAAAATATAGATTTTATTAAAGACAGGAGGCGAGTATTATCCCTCCCATTAACCCACCCTGTTCTTTATGTTTCAGCTTAATCCTGTTTGGAGTTTCATCGTTCTTATCCTTTGAGTTCACTCTACTAGATACTACTTCTAGATTCGCAGCTCGAAAGAGGAAGAATATTGGGGATCATTCACGATATAGACTATGCTGATTGGCTACCGAGTGTTCCATTTCAGTTGCTCTATTTTTTTTGTCTTTTATTTACTAAACTTTTTTGAGAAATGTTTCTGCGGCTGGAGTTAAGTAAAGAAAATCTTTAATAAAATCTATATTTTCTGAGGTCAAGGCTAGGAAAATCTTGAAGCTGATTCACTCACACGGACTGGAGTCCAAGTTTATAGGCTCCTTAATTAGCGCATCTGTGCTTTCAGGGTAGCAACACAAAGTGCTGCGGAATTAGTTGGTGCTATAAAAATACCAACAACAAAAATAATAACCCTCTCCTGGTGTAAATGTACTATCACTTAAAGCACAGGTAATAAAGGAAAACCCAAGAGTGTAGTATTTTAAAAATAATTTAAAACTTTCAACCATATAATCAAGTAGTTGAGCACACGGTTTAGAGCCATAAAATCCTGGCTCTGAGGTAAATAAGCTTGGAGCCAATTTGAGGGGTGGCACTTTACCCATTAATGAGGTTACTGGAACTCCACAGGACCACAGAAAAGGGCTATGTGTAATTTATTAATCCAATTTAAAACAATGATGAAAAACAAATATAGCAAAAATAAAATGAATGTTGCACTTGCTTCAAACGGTCCTTAAAATTGCCAAAATGCATTTCACTCAAACCATGAGTCTCCTCAGTCAGCTGTAATGAGGTCCAGGAAATCCACCATTTTTAAATGTGAGCTGGGTCTTCCCTCCAAAACAGAGGTCTAAAAGCTAGCTAAGCATCATGGGAAATGTAGTCCAGGAATAATTTATGGTGTCAAGGTTAGCCATCACTAGAGAGCACTGGCTCTTCTAGTTACCATTATCTAGCTAGCTCCAGTTTTCAGTGTTTGCTCTAAAATCTAAGCAACACCAGTACATAGTTCAGACTATAAATTAAATGTTTTGCCTAATAACTGCAGAAATGGTGTTCATCTTGTTCTAGTTTTGTTTCCTAAAACGTGCAACAATATTGACATGTCATGTTTTATATTTACAACTTCCCGTGTCTTATACTCTTGTGGATCTGTCATCAAAAGCTTGTTTGTCTAACACTGGGGAAAAAAAAATGAATGACAAAAAAAAAAAAGTTACACCTTACTGCAAACCACAAAATGCAACGTCAAAGATGATATCATTCAATCTAGGCATGTATAAAAGTAGATTCTTATTTTCTTTAAAAAAAAAAGTAGTATTGTAGAGGAAAAGAGAACGTGTCCCTAAATGGGCACAATTGTTAAGTCAACTCTGGCTCTAAATGGGTGAATAATGAATGAAAATTTTGTAACAATGTAGCTTTCTACGTACATCATGATTACAGTGCGCACACAAACACTATTGTATTTTTTATGTAGTCCTGTCCACCAACACATCACCCACCCATTTGCTTGAATGGCATTGATGTATATTTGAATCACAAAAGCAAATAATATACCACTTTCTTGCATGGTACAGTGATACAATGAAAGGTGATAAAAATAAAATTCAATATAGGTCTTTCATGCACCAGATAGACAAACCAGTCATGACAAAAAAAAAATTGTCAAAATGCATTATTGATGTTTTGCGCCACAGTCAAAATGGAGTAGTAAATACAAGATACTCCCTCTTGGCTATGTCCAAGGTAGAAAGTTGACATGCAGGGCTGTCCCGAGAATCCAGTATACCAAGAAATAGCCTAGCAGTACTCGTGTTTGGGGTTGCAGTGACTTCCATGAACGGAGAAGACGAAGGGCAGGGTTAGATGATACACACCCTCTTTCAAGACCCCATATCCAGGGCTCATTTTTCTGGAGCTGGTGAGAGCAGTACCAAAAGAGTACTGGAGAAGATGACAAAAGCAGTCGGGTGAGGACCTGTGGAAAGCAGAAACAAAATGTATGACCTTTTCAGTGTGTACGTTTTGCTTAAAAACTGAACACAATAATAAGCACTATCTAAACACACCTACACCATCCACATTTTGGCTTACATTCTCTTCAATGCACATTTATTTTACTATTTTCTCTATACATTATTCAAGTTTTCTTTACCTGTATATGCATACAGAGGACTCCAAAAACCATAAGTGCTGTAATGTGTGCCACATAAAGGAAAACTCGATGTCCACAATATCCACTGGATGACTTCAGCTGTACTGTCCTCAGTCCCAAACTTATGCATAGGTATGGATTGGCCTGAAAATACTCCCATATCGCTCTAGTGCTCAATAATATCACTGGTAATGCCAGAAGAAAATTTGGAAGCTGGCGCAGCTGAAAGTACTGGAGGAAGCCAACTCCCCAGTACTCACTTTGTATAGAGGAATAGGCCATTGGAAGGTAGGTTGAGCACCAGGTGGGAAATTGTGCACCTGGAAGACGGTACTCCTTAGTTATTGCTAATTTCACTAGTTCTCTAGGAACTTTATTTTTTGTTGCAGAGGCCAGGCAGAATGTAGAATAACTAAAATACTGGAAAAGTGCAAATGGAAGAATTACCACAAAAATCCCTAGAAAGGTCCTTCCCATTCTATGGCAATTTCGTGAGCCATTCACAATTGATTGGACCACTGCATGCAGCAAAAACCCCACATTGGTCATACCATTGGAACGAGAGGCTGTAGCAAGGGATAGAAAAATACAACCACGGAGGATCATGTGCTTTTCCAGTAGCCACAATCCTATAAAAGTGGCAAGTGCAAACAAGCTCTCTGAGTAGGCAGCAGTCATAAAAATTGAAGCTGGGCTCATGCAGAAGAGTAGAGATGCCAAAAAGGCAGTACTGCGAGACTGCAGAGCTACACAGCCCAGAAGGTATAATGAAATAGCTGCTAATGTGAAACAGAAACAGTTTAGCAGAGCAGCAGATACCAGAAGTCTACTGCGTAAGGTGAGCGTCCATTTCAAAGGATAAAGTGGTCCATTGGCCAAACCAGTCAGACAGATAGGGAGCAATGGAAAGAATGCCATATTGTGTTCATATACATATCCATGTTCTGCTATGAAGAGGAAATGTTCAGCATCCCATCTTCCAAGCCCCCCTAGAAGAAATTCTGTTAGGTGATCCCCCGTACTATCTGGAGAGGTATGTGGAGGGGAGAAGGCATCAGCTTTATGGTCTGGAATTAGAGTGTTGAAGACTATCTGGTGAAGAGATAGAAACATGACAATTTACATATTACTGTTTGTATATTTTCAGTTTTTACATTAATTATTGCTGAGTAACACCATATTTGTACTCCAACAAAAATGTACAATTCACATATTGGGATCTGGAATTATTGCCACAAAAATTTGAATAATTCTAAACAAACAAGGAATTTTCTGCCTGGTGCAGTGATTACTCTGTGTGAAATTGCAGTAGTAGGCAAGTTATTTTGAGCAGCAACTATTTCAATATTATAATAAACTTTTTTTTAAATGATAAGTGTAAATCTGAGGGCATCTTATCCTGTTGTCCTTGCTTAGAAATTCTGGGAGAACACAGAGGGAAAAGTATAGCAATTGAGTGGCTTCCAAGCTAACCCTTTTTGGGGTTATTACGTTATTATAGGAAGCGATCCTCTTGTCTCAGGATCTTGGAATGTTATTATTCAAGATAAGACACTCCATTGTCTGGACAGATATAGTAGAAGTGCCACATGATCAAATAAACAACTGTATTATTATTTTTTAAGAATTTTACACTTAAACATTGACATGTGGCATATGTGCAGCTCAGTCATCTTTATTGCACATTTTAGCCAATATTTGAAATTATCTTATGTTTCCCATTACTTGTATAGCTTGCCCATTAATCAGACTTGACTTGATCACTAAAATAGAAGATTGTTTCTATACTTAAAATACATTTTCTTTGCCTTATTAAAGCCATGGCAGCATTACACTCTCTCACTTCTTCTATGCAGGGTTGTGGAGACAGTTGCTGCATGAAAGGGAGTGAGCAGTATTGTGTATAGTAATTTCACAGTTCTGTTTTCTGTACTTTTTGCTATGAGGGAAGAAGATACCCATAAGCAAAAAAGCTTTATTAAAAAAAAAAAAAGTTTAGTAAATAGGAAGCAATTTTACATTTTTAATATGCTCACGTTTAAAAACTTTGATTTATCTCTTACGTATCTGTATCATGTTTTGTTAGTTTTAAAAGACGTTTTATTTACTTTTATTCAGCACCAGGGAAAACTCATGGCACTCTTCTGCACGCCCTCTCCTGGCATCACAGGAGCAACACTGTGGTCCAATCACAGGCTTCTCACAGAATTTGTGAGTAGAAAATTCTAGCCATGTATCTACAGTGCCAGAGCGTCTGGTGAGAGTTGAATATTAGATACACAAAAAGAATGTGGGAATAGTGTAAACTAAAAATGAAAAAATTAGATACTTACTTCTTTTATCCATAGGAGTTCCAATCTGTTTTTTGTATGCCACCGATTTGATTAAGTATTCCTCTTTACACATTTTTAAACTTTTGGGGATGAATTTTATCTTTGAACATTTATCAAAGAAGTTTTAAAAAATAACAACACAACTACCTTGGACACCATTGAGATAATTGAGAACCTCCATTTAGAAAAACCTTTACATTTCTATGCGGAGGCATCAGTCTCATTTCACATGTTTTGAGTAAGGTGTGAATTGCAGTATTATTTCTAACCCTAATATCAGCAGCATACTTACCAACTTTCATTATTCCAGTATTTCAATCCAATCACTTATTCTAATTGGAAATTGTAAGTGATAGACTGTTACTCTCCTATGGAATTAGTACCTTGCCGAAATTAAAAACATACCGGGATCTGCCACCTACATCAGGGGCGACCTGGTGATAAGCCTGCTACCCGCATCGAGAGTCTGGAAGTTCGGAGACCCTTGGTTGAAGACTGCGGCCTGTGGACGATGGAAGAGGCGGCCGCTCTCCTCGCCCACGCATTGCAGGTGCGGTCTCACCGATGCCCTGCTCCTCCCAGGACCGGCGGGGGTTATCCCGGTCCAACCAGGAGAAGCACCCTACCTGTAAGTGCCCCGGAGATAAGACCCTATGAGCAGCCGGAAAACACGGGGCTAGACATCATGGCCGCCGCCATGTGCGCCTGCAACACAAAGCAACCTGATTTCGAGGCTAAGCTTGATGAGATATTTGCCAAGTTCTGGCTGAAAATAACAGCAAGGGAGAAACGAACTGGGACAGGCACCACTGTTGCAGAATTACCGGTAAACTCCCGACAGGAGAGAGCACCCCCCACAAGCACCCAAAACCCACAAACCAAGCAGCGAATGGCAGAGAAGAAAAGCCTACAAACTCAAGCGACTGAATCGGCCGTCGGCGGTGAGCAGCCACGGTAATCACCAGGCGAAATTACAACAACCTACCCGGCAAAGCACAGCGACTCCACGGCGCCTGCACAACGCCCCAAGGTGGATACAGCTGAGGGGGCCTGAACAGACCGCACCAAACCCTGCCCGCCGGCAACGTACAAAGGCAGACTCCCACCCAGATATGCCCCAGAGGACATTACAGACAGCACCTCGGGACATGAGGACCCCCCCACAGGGCATCGGCTGATGCCGACACGGAGGCAAGACGCCCCCCACTCCTGGCTGGGACAGACCCCTTTGAACATGACTCCCACACCTATCACAAGGGACCTTATAGGCAAGACCCTATATGCAGACCAAACCCTCCGGCAAGATTTAAGCTACTATGTGCACTTTCCGCTTCTCATGTAAAGTTCCTTTATGTTTTGTTATTTATTTACTCCACTACAGTGGATCAAGCTGAACCTACCTGGGTCAAAAGATAACACGAGCAAAACAAACACTGAGCAACTGATGCACACATGCTGCCTCGGTATCAACCTAGCCTTAATCGCAGACACATAGGCAGGCACACACAGATTTAACTGTGACTGACACCGCCAGAAGGCGCCATAGCTCTCTCATACCATAACCACAAAACGCGCTGAAACAGCTTCAGGAGCTATAGACACGTACATGCTTGTTAAATACTCAAATATATACGTCAGTTAATATAGATTGCTTACCACACCAGACTGTTTACCTCACTAACTGACATTTTGTCCACTCTAGACTCCTTTTTTGCAACAATTTAGATTGATACTATATGACAGATCTAATACATATGGATACTATCTACCTATTCTAATTTGTAACTACAATTCAGTAGAGTCTAGGTGAATATATGTGGATTCACTCTGATAGCCGGGATACCTATTAAGTCCCGCAGTCTGTGGGAACCTCTCTCTAGAGGAGTGTAACATTCGATTTATTATATACTGTACTATATACTGTACTGCTTACTTTAAACTCTAAATTGAATATTTGTGCCACTCCCTTTACCTTCTGAGGGTATCCATATTGCATCTACCCAGTTTTTAATTCACTATTTTCACGAGTGTTTCACTGTTATTTACACTTCATTTTGTTTTGTCCGTAAGCGGCTTAATAAAGTTTATACCTAATAATAATTATTCTAATAATCTAGAGATATCTTTTGGTGGAATGGATGTCCAATTTTTCCATCTCTAGTGGAACAACCATTTCACTCTAGTCCTTTTTCTTTTGCTTTGACATTTGTTATGTTATTGTTCCGCGCCTGTTATCATTATAATATAAAAAATGTGCAACTTCTATTGACGCCATACTAATAATACCCTTTATTTGTTATACTATGTTGGACAATGCTGTTGTGGCATATAAAGCTTGAATGTTGATACTTGCACAATAAAAATAAAGAATTATAAAAAAATAAAATAATAAAAATAAATGAATTAGTACCTTGCTGTTAAGTTGGTCCCAAGTTTCATTCCCTTGTGACCTAGGTACTTTCTATCCCTTCTCCCTCCATCCTTACATGTTGTTCCCTGAATATATGATACCCCACAGTAATTTTTTCTATCCCTAATATAAGCATCAGACTTGTTTTTCATTATTCCTGTATTTCAAGACAATTACTTATTCTTATTAGAAATAGAAATAAGGTCCAAATTTGTTTAGATGATTTGTCATATTAAGATATACATAACCCTCTTCAAGTAAGATAATACATTTGCTTGTGAACAAGTCAACTGTTTTTTATAATTTGAATTTATTTGATCTATCTACCTATGGGCCTATACACATTTAAAGGGGCGATATAAATGTGATTGCATAATGAATGTTTATTTCTTCCCCTTTTCACATTATTGCACTTGTGTAGCACTATAATGGTGTATTATTAGACAGATATTAATATGAGGGGAGGGGGGGGGGGGGGGGGGCAGAGACTAAGTAGTAATTGCAAGTGATAGATTGTGTTCCTCCCCTAGAGAATTTGTATTTTGGGGTTAAATATGAGCCAGGCTTCATTCCCTTGTGACCTAGGTACTTTTTAATTTCTTTCCCCTCCTTTCTTACACTTTGTTACCGGACTATAGGATACCCTTGGCCAGACTGTGGAGGGATAATCAGAGCAAGAGTTAATTTGGTTTAAGTTGAATACAACCTATGTATTCTTTAAATAACCAATATTGTATGGTAGAGTAGGTCCCAGGCCTTAACCCCTAGTGGCCGCGGTATCTAGTATACCGTCCGCCCCTGCTCCTTTTATAATTTCATTCTATTGGTTATTTCTCAGTTACTTACTAATCTATGATGAGGAATAGAAATGTGTACTACAGTTCTGTGGGGGTCAAATTACCAATAATGGAGGAATAGTAGAACATCTTTATATATTACCTCATTCTTTACTGCCTTAAAGTGCAACAAACTAGACTTTTGGTGACCAATGATCTTCATATAGCATAATTAACTAATAAAGCTTTTGAGGAGATACACTTTTATTTCCACATTCTTTTTTTTTGTTACTAGAGACTTAATGGGCTCTGCTATTAAGGGGGATTGGATTTGGCTACAATGGTAACTATGCAAATACAGTTGAGCTCGAAAGTTTGCATACCCTTGGATAATTGATAATATATGTACCATTTTTAAAGAAAACATGAGTAAGCAGGCAAAACACCTTTCTTTTATTTATTATGGGATTCCTATTTAACTATAGGTTATAACAGAATGACACAATCAAAAAACAAAACAAATAAAAAAATTAAATGACCCCTGGTCAAAAGTCTGCATACCCTTAGTTCTTAATACTGTGTATTGCCCCCTTTAGCATCAATGACAGACAGCTATTACAAAAGACTGCACGCTATGTGGCTCCTAATTCTTGCAGGTGGTATAGCTGCCCACTCGTCTTGGCAAAATGCCTCCAGGTCATGCAAAGTCTTTGGTCATCTTGCATGAACCGCACGTTTAAGATTTCCCCAGAGTGGCTCGATGATATTAAGGTCAGAAGACTGTGATGGCCACTCCAGAACCTTCATCTTTTTCTGTTGTAAACACTGGCATGTCAACATGGCATTGTCCTTGGGGTCATTGTCTTGCTGGAAAGACCAAGAGTATCCCATGTGCAGCCTTCGTGCAGAAGAATGCAAATTGTCTGATAACATGCTGCATTCATCTTGCCATCAATTTTCACAAGATTCCCCATGCCTTTAGAGCTCCCACCCCCCAAAACATCAGTGAGCCACCACCACTATGCTTTACAGTGGGGATGGTATTCTTTTCACTATAGGACCTGTTGACCATAAAGCTCGATTTTGATCTTGTCACTCAAAATAACCAAAAGCTGTGAGGTGTTTCAAGGTGTTGTTTGGCATATTGTAACTGGATTTTTTTTTTTTGCATTGGCACAGTAAAGGCTTCTTTCTGACAACTCGACCATGCAGCTCGTTTTTGTTCAAGTATCATATTTTGCTCCTTGAAACATCCACACAGTCTTTTCCCAGAGCCTCTTGTATTTCTCCTGAGGTTACCCGTGGGTTTTTCTTTGTATCCCAAACAATTCTTCTGACCGTTGAGGCTGAAATCTTTCTTGATCTACCTGACCTTTGAATTTTCCACTTCTTAAAATGCCCCTTTCCCTCCACCCCCCATCCCATGTTGCTGAACGGGTTAAAACCCCTTTAGTGACTTACCTGAGCCAGCGCCGAGGGACCTAATGTGCATGCGCGGCAATGGCCGTGCACGCGCATTAGACCTCCCCATAGGAAAGCATTATTCATTATAATGCTTTCCTATGGGGATTTCAGGGATTCTGGAGGTCCTTACAAAGCGTGAGGACGTCCAGCGTTGTTTAAAACACTTTCATGTTCTAAGAACACAGACCTCCCTCTAGTGGCTGTCTAATTGATAAAAACTGCAATAATTACACTTGCAGGGTTAAGGGTAGTGGGAGTTGGCACCCAGACCACTCCAATAGGCAGAAGTGGTCTGGGTGCCTGGAGTGTCCCTTTAAGTATTTGAACAGTATTGACTGGCATTTTCAAGGCTTTAGATATCTTTTTATATCCTTTTCCATCTTTATAAAAGTTCCATTTCCTTGGTACGCAGGTTTTTTTGACAGTTCTTTTTCTGCTCCCCATGGCTCAATATCTAGCCTGCTCAGTGCATATACGTGAGAGCTAAACTCATTGACTATTTATACACAAATTGCAATTCAAAAAGCTACAGGTGTGGGAAATTAAACTTTAATTTCTATTTTAACCTGTGTGTGTCACCTTGTGTGTTTGTAATAAGGCCAAACATTCAAGGGTATGTAAACGTTTGATCAGGGCCGTTTGGTTGATTTCTGTTATCGTCATGATTTAAATTGGAGCCAAACAGCTATAAATGGCTTCATATGATTACTATCCTTTAATAAAAAATGTTTTGCATAACCAGTCATATTTTCAAAACCAATGCCAAAATGTCACAATTTCTGCCAGGGTATGCCAACGTTTGAGAACATCTGCAGCTGTACTTTGTTTGTTGTGTATCTAATACTTAACTCTCACTAGACTTTCTGGCCCAGTAGATAAAAGGCTAACGTTTTCTACACACACACACAAATCCATATTAGTTAAGGGTCATGTCCTACCTATGCCACTTCTAGTGCTGGCTGGACACTAACGAACTTTGAGTAGAATCACCTGTTTAATATTCTCCTAGATAAGCCTCAGTCAACAGATGAAAAAAATGAGAATTGACAATAGGCAGCCCAGAACACAGTTCTGCACTACCTAAGTCACGTGTGCCAAGGGTGTAACTAGCCTCCTGCCACACAATTGCCAATGCCTCTGGATGTGCAGCGTTTCAAGCTGAAACCCTGCACAACCAGACTCCTACCACCATGACCACTTCAAAAAGCAGAAGTAGACATGGTGGTTGGAGTAACCTTTTAGGGGAATTTTCTTAAACCCTGGACTTGAAACCAGTGTTACTTTTGTAATGTATTATATAAACTCTTTAAAACTGCACTAATATACAGTCAATTGGATATAGCAAATCACATACAGTCAATTATATATAGCAAATCACATAGTAATTGCATCTTTTATATTGTTAGATAGTGAGGGCTTAAATGATTTGTAGTTCAGTTGTCAGCTTCAATTGAGTGCATCGCTGTAAAGTAATTGCACTTTGCAGAGTAGTTTCAGTATGTTTTCACAAATGCAACATGTTGCTGTACACGCTTTCAAATAAAAATATATAATTCATTTACAAGATACATGAATCTACAGAAAAAATACAGCACTCACCTGCATTGCAAGTGTGATCCCTCGAGAACACAGAGAAAAGTGAAATACCTCCTTGAGGAACGGGTCCCAGGTCCACCACATGTTGCTGTGGATTTAATGGAATTCACATCAATCTGGTGAGAGACAAGATTAAGCATATAATTTGCGTACTATCAATGTTACTTACTAAAAGTGAATTTCAGATTTAAATTCAAAATAGCTAAATTGGAAATTTTCTCCTAGTCAGGTATGTTTCCAGTTTGGCTATTTTAGTCTAACATTTTAAACTTGCTATGAATTCCTGACAATTCTCTCTTTAGTGAATAATCCAATAATAAAATCAATTGCCAATATGGACAATGTTTCTTACTTTCAATTTGCTGAGGCCTCAGTGATTTGTCTGTGCCAGTTCCACATCCACAATGTATTCTGGTTTTTAACTTCTCTATAAATTATGTTCATCATAGGGGAGTTATGTTGATGCTTGCAAAGTATTGTGGGTAATGTTTTTGTTCTAGCACTAGTTTCTGTTATTTAAAATTAATACTAAAGGAATTGTACTACAACACTGTTAAAGGGACACTATAGTCACCTGAACAACTTTAGCCTAATGAAGCAGTTTTGGTGTATAGAACATGCCCCTGCAGCCTCACTGCTCAATCCTCTGCCATTTAGGAGTTAAATCCCTTTGTTTATCAACCCTAGTCACACCTCCCTGCATGTGACTTGCACAGCCTTCCATAAACACTTCCTGTAAAGAGAGCCCTATTTAGGCTTTCTTTATTGCAAATTCTGTTTAATTAAGATTTTCTTATCCCCTGCTATGTTAATAACCTGCTAGACCCTGCAAGAGCCTCCTGTATGTGATTAAAGTTCAATTTAGAGATTGAGATACAATTATTTAAGGTAAATTACATCTGTTTGAAAGTGAAACCAGATTTTTTTTTCCATGCAGGCTCTGTCAATCATAGCCAGGGGAGGTGTGGCTAGGGCTGCATAAACAGAAACAAAGTGATTTAACTCCTAAATGACAGTGAATTGAGCAGTGCAATTGCAGGGGAATGATCTATACCAGTGATGGCGAACCTTTTTGAGCCCGAGTGCCCAAACCGCAATACATGCCAACTTTTTTTCCCTCAAAGTGCCAACATGGCAATTAAACCTGAATACTGAGGTTTACGTTTAGAAAAAACTACTCGTACAGTTAACAACTTTTGTTTTAAAAGAAGAACACAACAGAGAGTTAAATTATAAAAATTTAAAATAATGATATAAATTAAGCTTATATTAGTATCTCCAACAAATGCAATACATACACACAGACTGCTGAACACATTCACACACCAACTGCTTAATACAAACACACACACCGAGACACAGACAGACTGCTAAATGCACACACAGTCCGCTAAATACACGCACACTGCTGAGTACGCAGTCTGCTGAATACACACACACACACACACACACTGCTGAATACATAAAGACTGCTGAACACACACACATATACTGCATTGAGGGGTGCAGTGTATGTGTCTGTGTGTAATGTTGTGTGGGGGGGTGGGGTGCTGTGTGTGGGGGGTTGGGGTGCAGTGTGTGGGGGGTAGGGTGCTTTGTGTGGGGGGTAGGGTGCTTTGTGTGTGGGGGGTAGGGTGCTGTGTGTGTGGGGGGGTAGGGTGTTGTGTGTGTGGGGGGGTAGGGTGCTGTGTGTGTGGGGGGGTAGGGTGCTGTGTGTGTGGGGGGGTAGGGTGCTGTGTGTGTGGGGGGGTAGGGTGCTGTGTGTGTGTGTGTGGGGGTAGGGTGCTGTGTGTGTGTGTGGGGGTAGGGTGCTGTGTGTGTGGGGGTAGGGTGCTGTGTGTGTGGGGGTAGGGTGCTGTGTGTGGGGGGGTAGGGTGCTGTGTGTGGGGGGGTAGGGTGCTGTGTGTGTGTGGGGGAAAGGGTGCTGTGTGTGTGTGGGGGAAAGGGTGCTGTGTGTGTTTGGGGGAAAGGGTGCTGTGTGTGTTTGGGGGAAAGGGTGCTGTGTGTGTTTGGGGGAAAGGGTGCTCTGTGTGTGTTTGGGGGAAAGGGTGCTCTGTGTGTGTTTGGGGGAAAGGGTGCTGTGTGTGTTTGGGGGAAAGGGTGTTGTGTGTGTGGGGGGGGTAGGGGTGCTGTGTGTGGGGGGGGTAGGGGTGCTGTGTGTGGGGGGGTAGGGGTGCTGTGTGTGGGGGGGTAGGGGTGCTGTGTGTGGGGGGGGTAGGGGTGCTGTGTGGAGGGGGGGTAGGTGTCCTGGGGGTAGGGGTGCTGTGGGTAGTGGGAGTAGGGGTGCTGTGGGTAGTGGGAGTAGGGGTGCTGGGGGTAGTGGGAGTAGGGGTGCTGGGGGTAGTGGGAGTAGGGGTGCTGGGAGTAGGGGTGCTGTGGGTAGTGGGAGTAGGGGTGCTGGGGGTAGTGGGAGTAGGGGTGCTGGGAGTAGAAGGAGTAGGGGTGCTGGGGGTAGTAGGAGTAGGGGTGCTGGGGGTAGTGGGAGTAGGGGTGCTGGGGGTAGTGGGAGTAGAAGGAGTAGGGGTGCTGGGGGTAGTGGGAGTAGAAGGAGTAGGGGTGCTGGGGGTAATGGGAGTAGGGGTGCTGGGGGTAAGGGGGGTAGGTTATTAAATCAGTATCCCCCCCCCCTTCCCTTCCCTTCCCTTCTTGTTACCTTTGGTGAAGGGGAGGGGGGGAACACAGTCATCCCTGGTGGTCCGGTGGTGGTATGCAGGACAGGACAGGTCCTGCAGCTCTCCTGTCCTCCCGTGCGATGCTGTGTGGAGCGTTGCCATGGTAACGCGCGGCAACGCTCCACACAGCTCGCGGGAGAGCTGCTTCCTCGATCCCTCCCCCTGCTTCCGGTCCTGCCGACACGGAAGCAGAGTAGGCGCCTGCCGTTTTGGGCAGGCGGGCGCCTACTCTGCAGTGATGGCAAAGCTATGGCCGCGTGCCCACAGAGAGGGCCCGGCGTGCCACCTGTGGCACGCGTGCCATAGGTTCACCATCACTGATCTATACACTAAAACTGCTTTATTTAGCTAAAGTAATTTTGGTGACTATAGTGTTCCTTTAAATTGTAAACACATGCGCAGTCATGCGAACCAGAACAGAGGCTTCTAAATGAGAGGCCTCTGATTGGTGAATTCCCTTACACAGACTGAATGTGAAGCAGAAAAAGGAGAGAGACTGCAAAAGCTTCAGAAAGCAGGTTTGCAGCTTTTGCAAGCGTTGTTTTGTTTTCATATACTCTCAAAGAAAACAAGCAGAAGTATATATATTAAACAGTAAAAAAAAAAAAAATATTAAAATTAGTGTTAGTATGAGAACGTCACCTTTATCTGTTTAGGCAATTAGTTAGCCCTTGTCTTACCATGTAGGAGAGGAAGTGTATTACATTTGGAAGTTAACAGATACAGGTTCCTTGTAAACAAACATGTATTGTATACTTATTCAAGTGACTGAAAAGAGAAACTAGAGTTTAATAGGACCCTAAGCACCAAAACCACTTACTCCTAATAAATTATCTTTAGAGAGATGGTAATGTGTACATTTTGCCATAAAGACACCTCAACTAATAAAGGCACTTTATCATTGAAGACTTACTTACCTATTGGCACAATGCCACCAAATGCTGTGATTGCACTGTATTGCATGCTTCTATGTAAAAAGTATCCAAATGGCTGATTGTTACTTATGTCCATTAGGTCCCCAATATTTGTTTATAAGATAATCTGTATCAATGATCTCAGAAAATGAGTAACAGCTGCTTGGCATTGGATAAAAAGTGTTAAAATAATGGTGGTAATTATATGTTAAAGAGAGGGTGGGGGCAATCTAAATCTTTTAAGGAATGCTCTAATATTAAAGGGAAACATATAGCTTCCCCTTCTGTCAAACTCCTTCTGTCACTTACCTAGGTCCAAAAGCCACCTAAGCACCCAGAAGTCCCTCAAGTGGCTGTCTGGTAGACAGCCACTAAGAGGAGATAACCCTAGGAGGTAATTATTGCAGTTTATTAAAAACTGCAATAATTAAATTCTCAGGCTTTAGGGTGATGGAACACGGCACCCGGACCACTTCAATGAGCTGAAGTGGTCTCGGTGCCTATAGTGTCCCTTTCAAATTAAATATATTTGTTTTTGCTGTTCGAGTGTTTTCCTTTAAGTTAAGTTTCCACACTCCTTAAACCATCTATAGCGAGACCTCCAAGTGTAGAAGTTGCTGCAAAAAAAGCCTTTGGATAGGCAGCTGCAACCTGCTCAGACGCTACTTGGTCAAATAATCACATGCTCAGGCCTGCGAGAGTGGGAAAGATAAAAGTACAGATATGAGGGGAAAAAGGACAAGAAGAGAAAGGGCAAGTCATTGAACCAGGAGACAACATGAGGAGATACATGGGATAGCAAAGACTTTGGAGAGAACACCAAGAGTAATGGTGTTGCCCTTGCAAAACAGCAGGCATGGGGAGTGTGGTCAGAGCCTCTGGCAGGTGTAGAGTGCCTTAGTTGCTCCATCACAATCTTGATACTTAACAAATTATTTGGACCGCTGCCACCGGTTCCCCAGCATCTACAATCCAGAAAGAGCAATCACTATGGTCTACACCAGCCACACTCCCTACTGGCAGCTTTCTTGGACATTGTCACATAGAAACTCCCCCTCCCCCACTTCCCTGCAGAAAGGTAGGAAGGAGACGGAAAAAAAAAAAACACAGACCACCACCACACACTGAAACAAGTATCAGAATCCTATGGCATGGTAGGTACCTTTGCACAGCCCATGAGGCTACCAGACCCAAACAAGCTGGGGACAATTAAGAATCTCCAGCGGAGCTGGACGGTCAAATACCCCAGTAGAACTTCTTTAGATATCTGCTGGTGCCCGATTGCTGAAGGTGCAATTAATTTGTAGCAGAGCTGGGCGAAAGTCATATCAAGGCCAAGTTCTTACCAGTGTTTGCAAAGGCAGTGGGCAATGTATCTGGCTGTGTGTATTGGGTTGTGTGTTTCTGGATATGTGTATTGGGGATCTACGTATGTCTGGCAGCATGTGTTGGGTTGTGTATGTCTAACAATGTGTATCAGTGTCCTTGTGAGTATCCCATCAGTGTGGTTTGAATGTATTTCTGTGTGTAAGTCTGGAAGTGTGTGTTGGAGGCACACACAAAATACTACACACAGCCCATAGCTAACACAGACAGCTTCACATCCAGCCCCTAGAAACAACACTGGTAACCTACATAAAACCCCACAAGCAGCCGCCCCATAAATACACATGCACTACCACATACAATATATACCCAGACACAAATCAGCCCCCTATACACTACCCACATTCATACACATAACATGTACATACACAAAACACATATACATACATAGCACCCAATA